>NC_136268.1:59903477-59948847 GCF_964187855.1 Myxine glutinosa | reverse complement strand
GGTCACACACCTGACCACCGAACACTTTGGCACACATTCGTTGGTCGCACACCTCACCAACACACCTCTTCGCGCCCCCTCCTCTGTCACCTCCTCTGTGACAATCACAGGTGTGCTCTCATTCGCACACCCAACCACGTGCCTCACTACCAATTCCAGCGTGCATTCCCACTCACGCTCTACCATTCCAGGTGTGCATCCTTCATCCCAGGTGTACATCCTCGCTCACCTGTCACAACTAACTCACGCTCCATGTCACTCTCACTACTTTCACCTCCATTCCTGACAGAGCACTCACCCTTACTCTTGACAGCGCACTCTTTCCCATGCACCTGTCCGTCACACACTTTCTCGCGCACACTCCTGCGCACACTCTCCCGTCACACCCTCTGTAACACTCCCCACAGGTGACACTCTTCCTTACTTCTGACAGCGCACTCTTTCCTCATGCACCTGTCCGTCACACACCTTTCTCGCGCACACTCCTGCGCACACTCTCCCGTCACACCCTCTGTAACACTCACCACACCACGCTTCCATGTGCTCCCTCGCACACGCGCTACGACCGACTCACTCTCGCCAGCACACTCACTCTTGGCACGCACTTTTTCCTCACACACCCCAGAGTCGGACTTTCTTGCACACCTCCATTTTCGCACACCAGACCTGTCGCACACTTCACCAACGGCCTTTCACGAACACCCGGGTCTATCTCGACCCCCAAGCTTCTTAAATCCCCTGGAGCATCATACGCACGACCATATTGGTCACCACTTACACCGGGTCCTCTTCCTCTTCGCTTCTCCTCCATCACCTGCGAATCCCCTCATCTGGTTAATGAGCACATCATCACGATCCAAACACAGACTTTGGACCAATTCTTTTATCTCCTCTTTATCTCTTTCTTATCCCTTCTCCGTCGCTTCTTAATTTCGCTCATCCCTTCTTCCACTTCTTCTAATTTGTGCTTCACCTCTTTTATTCCCCGGTACGTCTCCTCAAGCTCGTCCTCCAAGGCTACCTTGACCGTTTCCAGGTGCGTCCTCACCTGCCGGTCCTTCGTCTCCATTACCTCTACCACCTCGTCCAACCTCGCTGTCAGTCCCTCTCGTACCATCTGACATTCCCTCTTCGTCGCTATCAAGTCGTCTTTTAGTTCTTTCTGTGTCACTTTTAACCCTCCTAATACCGCAGTGTTCCTTTGAACCTGCTCCGTTAGTTCTTTTTGTCCCTCCGTCAGCTGTTCCACCTCCTGCGTCAGGACCTCTATGCCCCCTTGTAACTTTACAGTCCCCTTTCTCACCTCCTTCTCCATGTGCTCCTTACAGTGCCTCACCTCCTCGCGCACTCCTCCGACCTCCTCACTCACACCTCTTCTGATCTCTTCTCCCATCACTTGCATCTCCTGCCCAGATGCCACCCTCATCTGCTCCATTTCCTCCCTGTGAGCATCCAGTTTGGTTTCTACCCCCATTCTGACCCCTCTATCTGCTGCTCCATTTGTTTAACTTCCCTTTCCGCTTGGTCCCTCATGTCCCTCAATTTGCCTTCCATACTGTTTTCTAACCCCTCTAACCCTTTTTGCATCCCTTCCATTTGATTCTCTTGAGCGGCCATTCTGTTTTCTACCCCCGTTAACCCATTTTTTCACCTCCTTTATCCTGTTGTCTAACCCCTCAAAATTATTGTCTAACCCCTCACTGGTACCCCTCGCTTCGTCCCTCATTACCCCCATCTGGCTTCCCATTACCCCCAATCGCTCACTCCGAGCATCCATCCGGTTCCCATTTCCTTCATTTGGCCCTCCAATCGCTCACTCCGAGCCCTCATCCGGTTCCCCATTACCCCCAATTGCTCACTCCGAGCCCTCATTTGCTCACAATGAGCATCCATCAGATTCCCCATTCTGTTTTCCCTTTCTTCATTATACTGGACCACAAGGGCCTTCATTTGTATAAAAAACAAATTCCAATCCACCGGGGCGCTGCTACGGTCGCCGGCGCGGTGACCAGCGAGGCGCCATTTCGCGCGTCTGCTACCCCCGCTGTTTCGCTCTCCTCATGTCCCTCATGTCCCTCAATTTGGTCCTGGACCGACCCTGCTTCACTCTCCGCTACCGGACCCCAGCCGTCTTGATCCGCCATAACGCGACTTGCAAAGTTTCGAGTTTCGTAAAACAAATACAATTTTTTTTTTTTTTTTTTTTCCGTTATAATTTCGTCGAGCGCAGTAACTGCGGGACGATTTTCCTCCCAAAATTTGGGCCTAACTAATTTAGTCCCGGGTCCGAATTCCACTCTCGACACCAATTGTTACAGACGTGGCTTGGATGTTATTTACCGAGCGGTTTTATGGTATGACCACGTCTGCACAAGTTACCCGATTGTGCCGAACGTTGACTAGTCGCGCGATGCTGGCTCAATAAGAAAAAGAAGACACCCGGCTGGATTACAATAACACAATACGACACCAGGGGTTCAGTTCTCAAGACCTCCGGAGGAGGTTATATTAAGGCGGAAGGTTAGATTACAACTACAAGAGGGACAGCATAGAAAGACAAGCACTTAGACACACTCTTATATTAACCCCAACAGACGACAGATAAACGGGACAAAAGGCTGACTCACACGGGGGTTGATGAAAAGGACAGCGGGTATCGATGGCTCAAGGTGCACTCTTGGCTCAAGGCAGAATCGACTCGGTCGGTCCAGAGATGCAGGGAGGTCACAGCGCTCGGAAGGCGACGTTCTTTCTCCAAGCTGAGGCGCATCTGACGTCACATCCGGCGCGGGGCCGCGTATATCCGGCGGGGAGTGACACGCCCTCGGCTCGTTAGCTCCGCCTCGTGGAATCGGCACGTTGCTTCTCATTGGGTGCGTGCGGGGGGTTTACCAGGCTCCGCCCTTGACGAGGAGCTGACAAGGAGCCCTTCGTGGTAACCCCGTGGAGCGCGTGGTCAATGGCGCTAATCGAGCCGGTGTGAGGACGCATCCTCCCCCGCTCCGCCGCCATCTCCTCTGTTGTTGTTGTAATTGTTGTTGTAGTTGTTGTTATTGTTGTTGTTTGGGGAAGAAGATGGGAGGAGGTATGGGAAAGGTCCTAACTCACTACTGATGCCATATAATCACATTCTGGTGCAACGAAGAGTCATAATTAATGGAAACGAGGCCTTAACTGACATAGATTAAGAATAACTAGGAAGATGTCCGAAAGTTGTCTACGTGTGGTGCGGTGGACCTGGGCACGACATTTAATGGGGGAATAAGGGGAAGGTCGGCTCTACTGATTGTTATTTACATGCAATGGGACTAGGGAATGGGGGATTGGGGAAAGTTGGGGAGTATTGGAGAAAATAGGGGAATATTTACAAGCGGATATGGAGGCCAAATTCCATATTCGCAACAATATATATAGTTATAGTATATATATATATATATATTGTTACGGACACGGCTTAAGATGTTGCTTGACCGAGCGGAATGGCCGCCGTGTTCGCACAGTTTACCCGATTACCCCCAACTCACCCGATTCCACTCGAACGTTGGCCAAATCGCGCTACGCTAAATCAATGATGGAAAGGACACAACGACTGGGATAAATGAAACGACGCAAGGGTACAGTTCTCAAGACCTCGGAGGAGGATATAATTAGTGGTGGAGAAAAGGGGTAGATTACAAGGTAATGAGGTAAAGACACAGAAGAGATAGGCACTTAGACACAATCTTATCTATCCCTGACAGACCACAGACAAACGGAACAAGACTGACTTACACAGGGATTGATGGCAGGGAAGGACAGGCAGTCGATAGCACAAGGTGCACCTTGGCTCAGGGACAGGATAAAGCGCGGTCCAGTCCAGAGATGCGGGGAGGTGTTTGATTTGAGATATATATAGTTATATATATATATATATATATATAGTTATATATATATATATATAGTTATATATATATATATATATAGTTATATATATATATATATATATATATATAGTTATATACACAAAGAATTAAGTTAAGCACCCCCCCCCCCCCCCCCCCGTTTTTTTACAACCTCGCACATTACAAGTTTGTTGTCGTCAAAACAGTGTAATATACCCATGATATTGCTATATTTTCTGGAGAAGTGATATTATGGTCACATAAAAACATAACAATCATGCCGTTTTCAATATTTTATTCTGAATAATTTAAGGTGAAATTTTTTGGGAATTTTAGGCATATTTGCACCTCAATTTAAGTATGGAGCTATAGGTCCATCACGGACAGTGTGGATGACGTTTATGTTTTCTAACGTACAGTCATTGTTCTGAGAAGACCTCTAGCGATCTTAGCGTCAATAACGTGTGTAGGACCCACGTGATCGATCACTGACTCAACCCTTCGTCTCATAGACCCTGTGTATCTGCATTTCATCAATGGATAATTGCTAATGTCATACCAATCATTATTTGATCTCACATACCTTAGAATATATGCCAATGTATACATATACACAAAGAATATATATTAGGGGGTGCTTACCTTAATTCGTTGTGTAGGGGTGCTTAACTTAATTCTTTGTGTATATATATATATATATATATAGTTAGACTATATATATGACGGCAAGATAACCACGTGACCGGAACCCACCTGGTGGCGGGTGGCGTAAGCTCCAAAATAACCAAAATGCGAAAACAAAGCAGCAGCGATATACGGCAGAGATGCTTGCACGGCAAGATAACCACGTGACCGGAACTCACTTGGTGGCGGGTGGCGTAAGCTCGTAACTCGGATCTCGGAGTTACTGACATAGACTAAGAATAACTAGCAAGATGTCCTATAGTTGTCTTACATGAGATGCGGTGGACCTGGATGCGACATTTAATGGGGGAAATAGGGGGAGGTCGGGTCTACAGAGTGTTGTTTACAGAAAATGGTACTAGGGAATGGGGGGATTGGGGATAGTTGGGAAGTATTGAGGAAATAGGGGAATATTTACAAGCGGATATGGATGGATGTAAATCCCATATCCGCAACTATATATATATATATATATATATATATATATATATATATATATATATAGGCAATTAACATATATTATATATATATATATATATGTTGGCAATTAACATATATTATATATATATATATATGTTACCAATTTCATTGCCTTCAATCAAGGCAGTCTCAAAATCGGCGAAGGCAATTATGTTAGAAATGTATCGACATATATATATATATTGTTGCGGTTTTGAGAATAAAGGATAACCCCCCCTCGTAGGTAGACACACCACAACATGAAGTCTCGCGATAGTTCAGTTATTTCTTAGTAAATGTAAGGTAGTCCTTTCCTGTGTTAGCTTTGCGTTGAGCAGGCCCGTGAGTAGGGCTGTATTTTGGCGCGAAATGCCACGTGGTAGACCTTCAACAAGTCTGGCAAGGCTGAAGGGACAAGCTGCCGGGGGAGTGGCCGGTAAGCAACGAGCCGCCAATCAGGGCTCGAGGGGAGTGGCTTACCACTGCGGCAGGAGGCGGGGCTTGGATCATTCGGGTAAGATCGGGGAGGTGCCATATAAGGCCCTGCCACGAGCCCATTAAGGAGAACGCTCGAGAGGAGAGAGCTGTGAGAGTTCGTGGAGCAGAGTTAGTGGGCGGCAGAACGGGTGACATCAAGAACGAGAGACGAGGAGTGAAAGTCGCCCAGCCCTGAACAAGTCAAAGTGCTTGAATTGACTTGTAATAGCCGCGCGGTACACAAACTCTCCCCGTGCCCTGTACCCTGCGCTCTGCAGCTGTATAATCGCGCTTTGGAAGACGACCCGTGCCGGGCCACAGACGCACGATCTCCTCCTGCCTGCCTTCTCCTGCATACGTGCCGTGACCGCCAGAGGGCTACACCACGAGCGAGCTGTCCGGGAGCAACCGGAAGCAAGGCGCGTTTGGCGCGCGAACCTGCTCTTCTTCCATTTCCCCGTGTGAGTGATTGGGCCCATTGTCTGGGAATAAGTTAAGATCGATTAAGCTTCTGCTCTGTGTTCCCTGCCCTTCTGCGAATCATTGTACATAAATAATAATAAATCGTGTTATTCCTTTGATTTGACCGGTTTCGTCCCTTCCATCAATTGGCTTCGCATGGTACGAATAGAACCGCTCCAATCGGGTTCCATAAAAAGGTAACGGCACAAGTCACGTGATACGCATACCGCTCGGGCGTACTCGATTAAGCGTGGCTTGTGCGAGGTTCGGTCCCCGCTTTCGTTGCAGCGTGGGTTAAAGGTACGAGCGAATTTGTCCCCATACCCTTTTTCATGTTTGCCCGGAAGTGGCGATTCGGCCTCGTGGACCCGAAGACCCAGGGGGGAAAAAGGGGTTCTGATCCCCCCCTTTGTAACGGGAACGGGCCGCTGGAGATCAGCAACAATATATTGTTGCGGTTTTTGAACCCACACTTGTGTAAATATGACATTATTAAATGGTTAAAGGTAGCACCCCTAGTTATTCCACAAGCAACACGTAGGCCACCATAGGACTTCAGTTATTTCATTAATATGTGTTTTAGATAAGGCCGTGTTTCGAATAGTTGAATCTGCGTTGTGTCGATCAAATAAGAGTAGGTCTCCAATCTGTTCATTTTGCGACCTCCCTCTCCAAGCGACGCCATTACGCGCCCCTACAGTCGGTGCCTCATGGCCCCTCCCAATTTGTTACACGCCTTTGTTAGCAGCGTTCGCAGCCTCGCTGGGCTTCCGCCCAGACGCCGCCATAAGCCACGAGGTAAGGCCCGAGAAAGGAGGCGGAGCGCCAAGAAGAAGGTGTGGCCACGTCATCCAGTCAAAGGCGTGGCCGGTAAGCCCTCACCAGCCAACCAGGGCTGAGGTGACATTGCTGACAGGCGTGGTTTTTGAGCTCGCGGAGTGATCGCTCGGCGAGTTATATAAGCGCGAACGCAAAGCCCTTTCACAGGACTCTCGCGAAGCACTCGAGTGGAAGGTTGGCATTTGAGAGGACTTGTTGGAGGCGCGCGCGTTGTAACAAGACTACTGCGCTTGACTGTCGTGATTACAAAGAACCCTTATTGGAAGCGCGCATTACAGGACTGCGTGAGAGAGCTCGCCTACAAAGGGCTCGGAGGACTCTCGCGAAGCACTCGAGTGGAAGGTTGGATCTGAAAGGACTTGGAGGACTGACTCGCTGGCGCTGTTAAGAGAACTACTTGGAGGACTTGTCGGAGGCGCGATTGTTGGAGAGATACGGCAGCGCTTGTTAAGGACTCACTCGCTTTTTTTTTTTTTTTTTTTTTTTTTGTATACAAGATCGAGGCTCGTAAAAGAGCTAACATTAATCACACAAAAAGACAAACCGACACACAAAACACAAAAAACAAGGGGAGCGGTAGACAAGATGGGGAGAGAGGGGGAAGGACACAAAAGAGAGGGGGAAGGACACAAACACAACATTTGAGAGCAGGGACATCGGGAGGACTTGGGGGGAGGTGGGAGAGGATTAAAACATATGAACACTGCAAGGACTCTGGGGTGAATTACCGGGGGTAGAAAAGATCAAGGTTTTCGATGGGGGAAGATAAGAGATGGTGGTGAACAGCTGTTTTAAAGACCTGGAGGGAGGAGTGGGATTGAAGGGAGTGGGGGAGTTTGTTCCAGAGGCGGGAGAAAAGGGGAATGAAAGAGTGAAGGTGAGCAGAGAGCCTAGACTTTGGCAATTTAACCAGAAGAGGGTTGCAGGCAGATCTTGTGCGACCTGAAGGAATATTGGGGGGACAGAGCACAGAGAGAGCTGGGGGAGCAAGGCCGGAGAGGAGTCGGTAGAAGACAGAAAGACCACCAACCTGCCTGCGGTGAGTGAGTGAAAGGCCCTCGGCGTTGACTACATCGCAGGAGATTCCAATGATTCTGAAAGCTTTGGCCTCAACAGCGTGAAGCCGAGCAAGGTGTGAGGCAGGAGCACCAGCCCAGAGGGGGGAACAGTATTCCATTGAGCTGCGGATGAAAGCCTTGTATGTGGTGAGGAGCTCAGGTGTGCCAAGGAAGGACTTCGCACGACGGAGGATGCCCAGTCGGCGACTGGCTTTGGAGGCCAGCTTGGAAATGTGGTTTTCCCAAGAAAGATCATGGCAGATAGTGAGACCCAAAAGCTTGAGCGACAGAACTTCTTGGAGAGGATTGAAGAGGAGAGGAGAGGAGAGGAGAGGAGAGGAGAGGATTGATCGCTGGCGCTGATTAAGAGGACTTTGGAGAGGGGGCACTCAGCAAGAGCGTGCAAATATTACGTACGCAGGACACCAGCTTCCCCCCGTTATATAAGGTCCGGTCGTGTTCAACTATACGCGGAGCTGCCTGCCGGGGTTCGCCGCTGGACCGGAGCCTGGTCCCCATCGCCAGACCCTCTGACCATCCACTATCTACAATCCCCGTGTGTGTGTACGTTTGTCTGGGGTATTAGAATAAGATTGTTTTAAGACTGCCCTGTGTGCTGCTTCTTCCTCTTCCTATCCTGTCCATTCTTTCGTTTCCTCTTCTTCTTTCTTGTAAATAATTAATAAACCCATCTTTGTTCTTCCTATACTCTGGTTTCCTCTAATCCGATCGCATTCGTCTTTTCTCTAATTGGGTAAACGTGGCACGATTAGGAACCGCTATAATCGGTCTAGTCACTTTGTTAATAGCTCGGATCGCGGATTGCGATCCGCTCGGCATTTTCCATCTTATCCGTGGTTCGAGCGGGAGTTATTTCCCTGCTTTACGGTCGGGTTAGTAAGTAGGTATTTGGGACTTCATTGACCAATCACCCGAGCTAATTCCGACCGGAAGGAGCGTCATAGCTTCCAGGATTGGGGGACGGCCAGCTTAAAAGACAAGGGGATTAACCCCCCCCCCCCCCCCTTGATAAGGGGAACGCCGACCCCCGAATCCTATATATATATATATCCTATCTATCTATAATTCCACTAATCTCTGTCTGTGTGTGTGTGTATGCGACCGATGTTTCTCGACAACTACCGGTCCGATACACTTGAAACTTGCCAGGTATATTGCTGGGGACCCGAGGATGTGCCTTTTCAAGGTTTCATATTAATCGGACAAGTAGTTACCGAGCTATGTCCAAAAAACGATTCAACCAATCAGAGAGCAGCGAGCTATCACGTGTGCCGAACGTGCCGAACAGACTCTGCCTCGGACGGCACATTTGAGAGCGTATTCATTTATTTCACGTTGGCAAACTATGTTGGCGTTAAACTATGTTTTAAAACTAATTAAAACTACTTTGCGATTCATCGTAACTGCCGTTCGCTTTGGCTTTGCGAATGGACCAAACCATTTCATGTAAATAGAGGGGGGGGGATTGTCACCGTACTCGCAAGCCGTTCGCTTTGGACCAAACCATTTCATGTAAATAGAGGGGGGGGATATAATTTTAGATATAGATATAGTACGGGCATGCCCTAGTATATATATATCCTATATATATATATATCCTATATATATATATATATCCTATATATATATATATATCCTATATATATATATCCTATATATATATATCCTATATATATCATATATATATATATACAGTGGAACCTTGACTTACGAGTTTAATTCGTTCTGTGACCGAGCTCGTAACTCAATTTGCTCGTTTCTCAAATCAAATTTCCCCATTAAAATGCATTGAAATGCTATTAATCCGTTCCAGCCCGCCAAAAACCACACCAATTTTTTTTTAAATATGCAGTATATATAAAAATATCTCGCGCTTTATATTTCACCTGTATGCAGCATACAAGTTGGCAGGATGGCCTGGACTGGAGGTACGCACACTTGACTCTAAACTGTCCAGCCTGGGTTTGAATCCCGACCCAGCTATAACCTGTCATGTCGGTGTTTCACAGGCAGGGTGATTCATCAATGTGTGTACCGCTAAACTGGGCGCCCCGTTTGCGTCCCATTAGTTGTTGGATGTTAAGGATCTCACCGTGTCTTCCACAAAGAGAAGGCGAGCTATCGCCGGCACTCTGAACAAGTTGTGGCCTGGCATGCTCTTCTCCTCTGCCGTTATATACGTCCTCCTCGGCATCTTTTTCCAGAAGAGCCCTGTCTCGTCACAGTTGAAGATTTGCTGGGGGATGTATCGTTCGGCTTCTATCAGTTCGGCAAAAGTTATAATAAAATCTTCAGCTGCCTTCACATCTGCCTCACCAAGTCGACAACACGCACACCTCGCTCATGTTTTTCGACGATTGCGTGTTTTATATCCAAGCACATCATCCTCTTCTTCTTCTCAGTACTGCCCTTGGCACTCAATTACTTCGGACCCATGGTTAAAACTAAGAAATTTTCCAAAATAACCAACATGCGAAAACAAAACAGCAGCGATATACGGCAGATATGCTTGCACGGCAAGATAACCACGTGACCGGAACCCACCTGGTGGCGGCTGGCGTAAGCTCCAAAATAACCAACATGCGAAAACAAAACAGCAGCGATATACGGCAGATATGCTTGCACGGCAAGATAACCACGTGACCGGAACCCACCTGGTGGCGGCTGGCGTAAGCTCCAAAATAACCAAAATGCGAAAACAAAACAGCAGCGATATACGGCAGATATGCTTGCACGGCAAGATAACCACGTGACCGGAACCCACCTGGTGGCGGCTGGCGTAAGCTCCAAAATAACCAACATGCGAAAACAAAACAGCAGCGATATACGGCAGATATGCTTGCACGGCAAGATAACCACGTGACCGGAACCCACCTGGTGGCGGCTGGCGTAAGCTCCAAAATAACCAACATGCGAAAACAAAACAGCAGCGATATACGGCAGATATGCTTGCACGGCAAGATAACCACGTGACCGGAACCCACCTGGTGGCGGCTGGCGTAAGCTCCAAAATAACCAAAATGCGAAAACAAAACAGCAGCGATATACGGCAGATATGCTTGCACGGCAAGATAACCACGTGACCGGAACCCACCTGGTGGCGGCTGGCGTAAGCTCCAAAATAACCAACATGCGAAAACAAAACAGCAGCGATATACGGCAGATATGCTTGCACGGCAAGATAACCACGTGACCGGAACCCACCTGGTGGCGGCTGGCGTAAGCTCCAAAATAACCAACATGCGAAAACAAAACAGCAGCGATATACGGCAGATATGCTTGCACGGCAAGATAACCACGTGACCGGAACCCACCTGGTGGCGGCTGGCATAAGCTCCAAAATAACCAACATGCGAAAACAAAGCAGCAGCGATATACGGCAGAAATGCTTGCACGGCAAGATAACCACGTGACCTTAACCCACCTGGTGGCGGGTGGCGTAAGCTCCAAAATAACCAACATGCGAAAACAAAACAGCAGCGATATACGGCAGATATGCTTGCACGGCAAGATAACCACGTGACCGGAACCCACCTGGTGGGGGGTGGCGTAAGCTCCAAAATAACCAAAATGCGAAAACAAAACAGCAGCGATATACGGCAGATATGCTTGCACGGCAAGATAACCACGTGACCGGAACTGCATATATATATATATATATATACAGTGGAACCTTGACTTACGAGTGCCCCAACTTACGAGTTTTTCGAGATACGAGCCGTCGCTCGGGCGGTTTATTGCTTTGAGATGCGAGCCGAGATCTGAGTTACGAGCTTTCACCACCCGGTCACGTGGTTATCTTGCCGTGCAAGTACAGTATCTCTGCCGTATATCGCTGCATTTTTGTTTTCGCATGTTGGTTATTTTGAGTTTACGCCAGCCGCCACCAGGTGGGTTCCGGTCACGTGGTTATCTTGCCGTGCAAGTACAGTATCTCTGCCGTATATCGCTGCATTTTTGTTTTCGCATTTTGGTTATTTTGGAAAATTTCTTAGTTTTAACCATGGGGTCTAAGAAAGTGAGTGCTAAGTGCAGTGCTGAGAAGAAGAAGAGGATGATGAGCTTGGCGATAAAACACGCAATCGTCGAACAACATGAGCGAGGTGTGCGTGTTGTCGACTTGGTGAGGCGGATGTGAAGGCAGCTGAAGATTTTATTATAACTTTTGCCGAACTGATAGAAGCCGAACTATACATCCCCCAGCAAATCTTCAACTGTGACGAGACAGGGCTCTTCTGGAAAAAGATGCCGAGGAGGACGTATATAACGGCAGAGGAGAAGAGCATGCCAGGCCACAACTTGTTCAGAGTGCCGGCGATAGCTCGCCTTCTCTTTGTGGAAAACACGGTACTGAGAAGAAGAAGAGGATGATGTGCTTGGATATAAAACACGCAATCGTCGAAAAACATGAGCGAGGTGTGCGTGTTGTCGACTTGGTGAGGCGGATGTGAAGGCAGCTGAAGATTTTATTATAACTGAGAAGAAGAAGAGGATGATGTGCTTGGATATAAAACACGCAATCGTCGAAAAACATGAGCGAGGTGTGCGTGTTGTCGACTTGGTGAGGCGGATGTGAAGGCAGCTGAAGATTTTATTATAACTTTTGCCGAACTGATAGAAGCCGAACGATACATCCCCCAGCAAATCTTCAACTGTGACGAGACAGGGCTCTTCTGGAAAAAGATGCCGAGGAGGACGTATATAACGGCAGAGGAGAAGAGCATGCCAGGCCACAACTTGTTCAGAGTGCCGGCGATAGCTCGCCTTCTCTTTGTGGAAAACACGGTGAGATCCTTAACATCCAACAACTAATGGGACGCAAACGGGGCGCCCAGTTTAGCGGTACACACATTGATGAATCACCCTGCCTGTGATTCACCCATGACAGGTTATAGCTGGGTCGGGATTCAAACCCAGGCTGGACAGTTTAGACTTTAGAGTCAAGTGTGCGTACCTCCAGTCCAGGCCATCCTGCCAACTTGTATGCTGCATACAGGTGAAATATAAAGCGCGAGATATTTTTATATATACTGTATATTTAAAAAAAAATTGGTGTGGTTTTTGGCGGGCTGGAACGGATTAATAGCATTTCAATGGGTAAATTTGATTTGAGAAACGAGCAATTTGAGTTACGAGCTCGGTCACAGAACGAATTAAACTCGTAAGTCAAGGTTCCACTGTATATATATATATATATATATATATATATATATATATATACATATATATATATATATATATATATATATAAAAAACACTGGTTGTGTGTGTGTGTGTGTGTGTGTGTGTGTGTGTGTGTGTGTGTGTGTGTGTGTGTGTGTGTGTGTGTGTGTGTGTGTGTGTGTGTGTGTGTGTGTGTGTGTGTGTGTGTGTGTGTGTGTGTGTGTGTGTGTGTGTGTGTGTGTGTGTGTGTGTGTGTGTGTGTGTGTGTGTGTGTGTGTGTGTGCGTGCGTGCGCGCGCGCGCGCGCATGTGTGTGTGTGTGTGTAAGTAATGTTACCGATAGACTCCTAAACGGAGAGGCTCACGAACTTGATATTTGGCACAAACATGGCCATTGAGCCTGGTACGAACATGGTCGACCTAAAAATTTATTTCATAATATTTTTAAACCATATTTTTACCTCAGCGCATTGAGGAATATTATGACCGGAATGGCAGAGCAGCGCGCTGATTCGCTCAGAGCGATCACGTGATGTTCCAACTTTGCCGCCATAATCTTACAGTTATGCGTTCGCACGTAATTCAGTTTTTTCACATTTCAGCGAGGAACATTGCCATTCACACCACAAAGGTTTTTTTTTCTTTCATCTTTAGATCCATATTTTTAGCCTTAATGTAGCGTAACGTAGCGGAGCAAACGTAGCATTAGCATAACGTAGCGATCCTTGCTCAGGATCTTCGTCAGGTTCGCGAGCGAGTTAGCCAAAACGTAAACGTGAAAATATATCGAATTTTTTATTCATATTTACCTCAGCGCATTTCAGCGAGGAACATTATACACGGAATCTCAGCTGGTCGCAGAGCAGCGCGCTGATTCGCTCAGAGCGATCACGTGATGTTCCAACTTTGCCGCCATAATCTCACAGTTATGCATTCGCACGTAATTCAGTTTTTCCACATTTCAGCGAGGAACATTGCCATTCACACCATATAGGTTTTTTTTTCACTTTCATCTGATATTTGTGATTTATTTCAAACAAACTGTATTTCCCATCTACACGGCCATTTTTCCTATTAACGTTATGTAAAGTACATAAATTGTGTGGATTACATCATTTGTGGATGTGATCAATTGCCAGTAACCATCTATATCCCTCCCCTCCCCTTCCCTCCTCCCCCTCCCTCCCGCTCCCCCTCCCTTTCCCCCCTCCCCTCCCCCTACCCTTCCCCCTCCACCCTACCCTCTCCCCTTTCCCCTCCCCTCCCCTCCCTTCCCCTCCCCCTCCCTTTCCCCCATGCCCCTCCCTTTCCCCCTACCCCTTCCTTTCTGCCCTACCCCTTCCCCACCCCCCCCTCCCCCTCCCCCTCCCCCACCCCCCTCCCTTTCCCCCATGCCCCTCCCTTTCCCCCCTACCCCTTCGTTTCTGCCCCACCCCTTCCCCATCCCCCTCCCTTTCCCCCATGCTCCTCCCTTTCTCCCTACCCCTTCCTTTCTGCCCTACCCCTTACCCATGTCTCGCTCCCATAAATCATAACACTTCTCACACATGCAGCATACACCTTTCCCTTCAGCTTCAGCGACACTCTCCTCATCAGCACGCCACTCAGTTCCCGAAACTTCTTCCATGCACATCTCACTCGAGCAACCGTTGCCGAGTCTGATCCACCTTCTCCATTCAGCATGTCTCCGAGGTAGCAAAATGTTTTCACACCTTCCAGCTTCACGCCGTCTCCAAGATCCAACTCAACATTTCCTCCATCTGCAGCTCCCTCTGTGCACACCTTACATTTGAATGTAGCTGCTACACTGGTAAATGACCCTCTCAGACCACTACATTTTTGATGAACCCACTCAGCGCACATTGTGCATTGAATGGAGTTCACTCCGACACCCTTCCTGCACACAGCACACGGCCACTTCCCAGTTCTTTCCACCTCACCACTTGCTTTACCACTTGCCATCACCTTCGTCTTTCCGATATTCACCTTCAGACCTTTTGTCTCCATACATTCCTTCCACTTGTTCATCTTTTCCTTCAGTCCATCCATACTTTCCGCAATCAACACCAGATCATCTGCATACAACAACTCCCACGGTAAACCCTCCTTTACGTTCTGAGCCAGCACCTCCATCACAGCTACAAATAGTAGTGGACTTAGTACCGACCCCTGATGCACTCCCACCTTCACCTCAAACTCACCACTGTTCCCGTCCTTCGTCCTTACAGCGGTGCGCGCTCTTTTGTACATTGCCATCACTACTCTGATCAACCATTCCTCCACTCCTAACTTCCTCAATGCCCATGTCAATACTTTGCATGGAACCCTATCGAATGCTTTCTCCAGATCAACAAACCCAATAAACAACTTCTTCCTCTTCTGATATGATATGTATTTTTGATATGATATGTTTATATGATACTAGGGCATGCCCGTACGTGGGTGCCCGTTCCTTGCCAAAAAAAAAAAAAAACGCTACCCGTACGCTCTACCCCGCCCGTACGCCCGTAAACAAAAAAAACAACGCTCTTCGCTTCCGCCCTTCGCTCTGGGAGAAATAATGCGCATAAGAAATCGAGAAATTATTATTTTCTCCGGAAGAAATCGAATTACGAACCGTAATGGCGCACGCGCTCGGCTCGGCTCGCAACAACGCGTTCTGTGATTGGCTGCCGGAAGTGAAGTCTTCACTGTCCGGAAGGTCGCAAATCGCAGTTACGATGAATCGCAAATTAGTTTTATTTAGTTTTAAAACATAGTTTAACGGCAACATAGTTTTCCAACGTGAAATAAATGAATACGCTCTCAAATGTGCCGTCCGAGGCAGAGTCTGTTCGCCACGTTCGGCACACGTGATAGCTCGCTGCTCTCTGATTGGTTGAATCGTTTTTTGGACATAGCTCGGTAACTACTTGTCCGATTAATATGAAACCTTGAAAAGGCACATCCTCGGGTCCCCAGCAATATACCTGGCAAGTTTAAAGTATATCGGACCCGTGGTTGTCGAGAAACAGCGGTCACAGACATACATACATACATACATACATACATACATACATACATACATACATACATACATACATACATACACACAGAGATTACTGGAATTATAGATAGATGATATGTATATATATATATGTAAAACACAGTTTGTGTGTGTGTAATGTTACCGAGAGGCTCACGTGCTTGATATTTGGCATAGACATGGCCATTGAGCCTGGGAAGAACATGGCCTACCTAAAGATTTTACCGAGATCCATATTTTTTATTTATATTTACCTCAGCGCATTTCAGCGAGGAATATTATACACGGAATCTGAGCCAGTGGCAGAGCAGCGCGCTGATTCGCTCAGAGCGATCACGTGATGTTCCATCCTTGCTGCCATAAACTCACAGTTACGCGTTCGCACGTAATTCAGAGCGAAAAGCGATTGCGTTTTTTCACATTTCAGCGAGAAACATTGCCGTGCACACCACATACGTTTTTTTTTTCTTTCATCTTTAGATCCATATTATTTTCAGCGAGGAATATTATACACGGAATCTGAGCCGGTGGCAGAGCAGCGCGCTGATTCGCTCAGAGCGATCACGTGATGTTCCATCCTTGCCACCATAAACTCACAGTTACGCGTTCGCACGTAATTCAGAGCGAAAAGCGATTGCGTTTTTTCACATTTCAGCGAGGAACATTGCCATTCACACCACATAGGTTTTTTTTCTTTAATCTTTAGATCCGTATTTTTTGCCATAACGTAGCGCATTATGGCTCGCTCGAGTTAGCCAATCACCTGGGCGCATGAGGCCGCGTTTGCCACGCCCACGACACGACGCAGAGTTGCAATCTTGCATTTGCGTCGTTTGTTACCACGTGTAAACGTAAAAGTGAAAAAAATTGAATTTGTCTACGAGTGAGTGACTGGAAGACTGACTGTGATAAAGGCAATGGCACCGAAGAAAATAAATTTGTCGCGTTCAACCTCCCGAGCAAGGAAAATCGCTGATCGGAGACTCCATGAAACTGACGAAGATTATTTTCACCATCGACAAGCCAATCAAGAACGTGTCTCTAGATTCAGACAGCAAGAGACAGAAGATGAGACAGAGGCATGTCTAAACGCCAATCAACAACGTCTGGCGAGGGCCAGACAGCGAGAGACAGAAGATGAGACAGAGGCACGTGTAAACGCCAATCAACAACGTCTGGCGAGGGCCAGACAGCGAGAGACAGAAGATGAGACAGAGGCACGTCTGAACGCTAATCAACAACGTGTGGCGAGGGCCAGACAGCAGTAGACAGAAGAACAGCGCCAAAAACGACAACAACTGGCAACCATCAGGCAGACGGCAGCCGGCCATTGCATGGGAGAAAGCTGCATTCAGTTACAATCTGAACACTGACTACTCCTCAAACGTTGATATTGGCTCCATGTCGTTCACCTGCCAGTTTTGCCATGCCTTGAAATGGAAGGAAGAAACACCAGGAATGTGTTGCAGGGGAGGCAATGTCCTTTTGCCTTCTCTCCAATCTCCACCGGAACCTTTGAAAGAACTACTTCAATCAACTACGACTCAATCCAGACACTTCCTGAAGGAAATCCGTAATTACAACTCTTCGTTCCAAATGACTTCGTTTGGAGCAGATCGCGTCGTCACTGAGCAAGGATTCATGCCTACATTCAAGGTGCAAGGCCAGGTATATGATGTCTCACAATGATGACATATAATTCACAGAAAACGTTGAAGCAACTGCGTAATATTGCGGTGATGTTTAACTGAGTGAGAATAGTTCTAAATTTTAAAAACTTTCATCTCATATTTGTGATTTATTTCAAACAAACTGTATTTCCCATCTACACGGCCATGTATTCCTATTAACGTTATGTAAAGTACATAAATTGTGTGGATTACATCATTTGTGGATGTGATCAATTGCCAGTAACCATCTATATCCCTTCCCTCCTCCCCCTCCCCCTTCCTTTCGCCTTCCCCCTTCCCTTCGCCCTCCCCCTACCCTTCCCCCCTCCCCTTCCCCCTCCACCATCCCCTCTCCCCTTCCCCCCTCCCCCTTCCCCGCCCACCTCTTCTCCCCTCTCCTCCCCTTCCCCCCGTTCCCCTCCCCTTCCCCCCGTTCCCCTCCCCTTCCCCCTCCCACGCCCGGCAATGCCGGGTGCTTCTGCTCGTATATGATATGATATGTATATATGATATGATATGTATCTATATAATAATAGCGTAAGGACTCGACTTTGTTATCCCTTTTACGCCGCACCCAGTGACCCGATGCCCACGGCACTAATGGATTTACGATCTACGAACCGCGCTCTTTGTTTATCACGTACAGCCACACTCGAAAAATCTGAATTAGTCGACTTTGGGGCCCAAAAGCATCCGATTAACTGCCGATACGACACCATCGTATTGGCGTCTGCTGGGCGAAGGCGATGCGAGCCGTCCGCTGATTGGACAGTCGAGTGGTGTGAACATGGGTGGTGTGAACCAAATGGTCTTTTTATTCCCTTGAACATTTTAAATTAGGATATATAAGGAAACGTCTTTATCGTCATTTTAATAAAGTTAAATGGAGTGACTTTGCGATACTCGGGGTGCGTTGCATAAATCCTCGTAACTCAGAGAGGTGTAGCAGGTGGCGAGACATAAGGGAGCTTAAAGATAACGAGCTGAAACAGACGAACGATATGTCAATCCCTTTCTACACCGAACGGCAATAAAAGTATGAGAGCGGGAAGGCATGGCCTGAGCACTTCGAGCAGAGAGGACTGATTGGACTTAACTTAAAGAGAAAAAATTGGAGCTTAACGGAAGAAGAAGATCCCATGAGCGCTGCCGTCGCTTATCGAGGTGTGTTGAGGTCTGAAGAGATGAGGTGGTTTCTTGGAGCGATTTGCACCTTTTTACTGCTTGAGGTGAGTTCGGTTCGTGTTTTGTGACATATACACAAAGAATTAAGTTAAGCACCCCCCCCGTTTTTTTACAACCTCGCACATTACAAGTTTGTTGTCGTCAAAACAGTGTAATATACCCATGATATTGCTATATTTTCTGGAGAAGTGATATTATGGTCACATAAAAACATAACAATCATGCCGTTTTCAATATTTTATTCTGAATAATTTAAGGTGAAATTTTTTGGGAATTTTAGGCATATTTTCACCTCAATTTAAGTATGGAGCTATAGGTCCATCACGGACAGTGTGGATGACGTTTATGTTTTCTAACGTACAGTCATTGTTCTGAGAAGACCTCTAGCGATCTTTGCGTCAATAACGTGTGTAGGACCCACGTGATCGGATCACTGACTCAACCAATCACTTTTTTTCACTTTGATCACTCAATTTCATCAATGGATAATTGCTAATGTCATACCAATCATTATTTGATCTCACATACCTTAGAATATATGCCAATGTATACATATACACAAAGAATATATATTAGGGGGTGCTTACCTTAATTCGTTGTGTAGGGGTGCTTAACTTAATTCTTTGTGTATAGATTTATTAATCAAAACACGGTCACAGTGGCGTCAGGCACTGTGACCGTGTATGTGACTCATATTCGCGATTACCACAGAAGCACATCGACGGGGAGTATCTATATAATAATAGCGTAAGGACTCGACTTTGTTATCCCTTTTACGCCGCACCCAGTGACCCAATGCCCACGGCACTAATGGATTTACCATCTATCCCCTATGCCATCGATAATGGTACACTCTATTCATACACCACATCCTCCCTTCCATGGATGTTCCATGGGTTTCGGCTAGTATATATGATATGATATGTATATATGATATGATATGTATATATTGTTGCGGTTTTTAGAACCCTCCACTTTGTAAATATTGTAATAATCCCTTATAAATAATCCCCTGTAAATATTCCCATTTTGGTGTAAAAGGTCCTCGGTCGCACCCTAGTTAGGTCATATTGCAACATGTAGGACACCATAGGCTTCTTCTTTAGTTATCTCATTAGTATGTGTTCTAGTTAAGGATCTGTTCCCAATAGTTGAATCTGCGTTGCAGTAATCAAATAAGATAGGCCCCATTTCGCTCATTATGCACTCTATCTCTCCAAATTATCACGTGGCCAATTGATGAGGCCTCGCCCACAAAAGGCAATGCAAGGTGAAGGGCGCTGGAGAGCGAGCGGAGAAAGCCCGTCCCTAGCGTACGTTTACCCCCCCCCCCCACCCCCCCCCCCGTCACCTAACCTACCCTTGCCCCTACCCCGTATTTACACAGCTTTACAAATTCGTCGCTACGTCTTGTCTGGCCCATATCTCCCCTAATTCCAAATTCGTCCACAATCCCTCTAACCAAATTTTCCATAAAGCCCAATTTCTCATCAATCCCTCTATGCCGAATTTACCACACACAATTTACCACAATGTCACCCCCACGTCATGATGCGTCTTACATACCAGACATTTGCACAAACCCGTGGTGTGGAGTCCTGTCACCCTGGTGAGTGGATGCAGATGGTGCGAAGAGACTTTCGATCCTGACTACCTTCTAAATGGCTTTAACACACTTTACACCACCCGGGGTCTTTCCCTGCCAAACCATTGGCCATTTTACACTACCTGGTTCTAAGAACCGAACTCCCATTGAACAAACTGTGGTGCTCACCAATTTGGGGTCTCACTCCCCCAATCTACTCCCTGTGCCCTCGCACAATTTCAAGGCTGGGTCGTGTGGCGCTGCCAACAGGTCCGCTCACCTGCACACCTCCGCCACTGTAGTTGTCTCCCGAGCTTACCTCCTCCTTACCCTAACCTATCTGGGGAAGTCCCTCTGGCTCCCTTACCCCACTCGGTGCCCTCTCTGGCACTGGGCTACCCGGTCCGTCCTCCGGATCCTCGGGCCCCATTGAACACTAACTGGCTCCCAGAGCCTACCTGCGGCCTCACCTGACCGACAGACTAACAGTGGCGGAGTGCCCATTTAACCATACGTCCTAACAGGCCACACGCCCAGCCAATTTACTCCACTAATGCACCCATCCAAGCAGTACTCTGCTACTCTCGCACCACAGATGCCAATATCCAACCACAATTTACCTACTCCCTCTACCTACTTTTAAACTACCCTCCCCGGGTACTCGTTAAGGGGTCCATCCTTCCCCATCCACTCCTTTCGCACCAACCACTCCACTCCACATATTCCACACTACTCACTCCACACCATCCATTCCATGCCCCATTCACTCCAGACCATTCATTTCATCCAACCATTCTCCATACACCTGTGCTTCACCTGCACTTGCACACTCACCTGGTGCTCACACATACCTGGTGGCACTTGCACACCTGGTGGCACCTGCACACCTGGTGGCACCTGCACACCTGGTGGCACCTGCACACCTGGTGGCACTTGCACACCTGGTGGCACTTGCATCCTCCTTCCCTCCAGGACCATTCACTCAATACAATACACTCAACTCCATGCACAATCACACCTTTCACAATACTCTGCTCAATCACTTCCTACACACACACTGCATCATCTGATCTACCTGGTTTTCCCTCTAACTTAGTGCTTCCCGTCTTCCCTTATACTATTGCACATCCCACGTCGTTGACATCCAAACTAATCTACCTACATCCCCTACTACAGGTATGATGTCGCTACTTAAATCTACAGTTACCTATGGTCATCTTTCTAAATCCCCATCATTATCCAAACCCTCCCTGCCTTGGTTTTCACCGCCATACCCCATAAAACTATAGCTCCTTTGCCCCCACCCGTGTGAGAGATACCCCCCCCCCCCCCCCCCCCCCGACACTGGGTATCAATTTCCAATCATCACTATTCCCAATTTCGATTTTCAATTTCATATCTGAGCCTCCTCGGTACGTCCATGCATTTTCAAAGCTCGGCTTCGCAAAGCCACACAATGCATGCGGGTGGTCTGTCTCCTACAGGTTGGGTCCGTCCAGCATTCGGATTCAGGGGAGGAGGTTTACTCGGGCCAAGGTTCCAAGCACCATCCCGGCGCAAGCCCTTGTGCTCCCATGAGCGATGGCCCAGCCTTTCCCGGGTGGAGCGCCACCACCACAAGGGGGCGCCGTTCCGACCCCTCCTTCTCCCGCTCGAACCGGGCCACCCGCTTTGCCTGGCAAAGTGCGGACTCGTCCGTGCAGGGTGGGGCCCGGCGCGAATCGTGCACGACGCTCTGAACAGGAGCGACGCGACACCGATCCCCGCCGGCTCCTGCAGCACACACCGCCCGGCACGGACCGGGAGCTCGCGTCGGCCTAAACGCTGCCCCGGTCAACGTCGATGCTTTACTCGCATGCTCACACGCATACGCGACCCCTTTTACACTCTCCAAACCCGGCGCTCCAACGCCGCTCGTACATCCCACACACTTTGTCACAGCACTCGCTCGTGCATACCCCTTTCTTACGCACTCTGTTACACACCACTCCTCTCGTGCACCTACTTGCGCACTCATCCTACTCACACACTCCATTGCACACCACTCCTCTGTTACGTACTCCGTAACACTCACGGGTGTGTCCCTCTTTTAACGTTGGTACAGTGGGCGCGGCTGCCGCGACCATGTGCGAGGCGCCGCCATCTTGTGCTGCCGCGACCACGTGCGAGGTGCCGCCATCTTGTGCGCCTGCAACCCCCTCTACCGCACCTTCTTCAACCTCCTCCTCTATCTCCCCCATCTCCTCCCTGGGGTCCTGGATTGACTCTAACCCCTCTTCTATCTCCCCCACTGGCATCCAATCACCTTGACCATCCATGGCACGATATAAATTTGGTTGTTAATTCTAAATTTCGGCCGCCCGTAATTTTGACCCAATTTTTTCCGATGGATTAAAAAATTTGGTTCGGGTCCAATCCCACTCCCCGACACCAATTGTTGCGGATCTCAGATTACGGCGCTCCCCTTACCGAGGGGGGTTTAATCCCCTCGTCTATTAAGCTGGCCGTCCGAGTCCTAGAAGAAATCGCGCTCCTTTGCGGGGTTGAGATTCACCACGGTGACTCGTCAATGGAGTCCCAGATACCTTCGCCAACCTCTCCGCAAAGCAGGGCGCTACTTCTGCCCGAGCCGCGGACAAGATGGAATCTTGCCGAGCGGTTTAGCAATCCGAAGCTCGAGCCGTTAGCAGAAAGACTAATCCGATTCTGAGCGGTTCCTCTATCGTGCCACCGATATTCAATTGGGGACAGGACACAAGCGATCGGATGAGAGGAACCAAAGTAAAGCAAGAACAAATATAATTTATTAATTATGTACAATAACGAAGAGGAAACGAAAGAAGGGAATATACAAGAAGAAGAAGAAGCAGTGGCACAGGGCAGCCTTAAACAGTCTTATATTATCACGCCCAGGACAATACAAACACACACACGAATGGGGTGGTGGTGGTGGGAAGGAAGAGAAGGGTTCAAGCAGATGGTTCCAGGCTCCGGGTCCGCCACAAAGAATGGCAGGCAGCTTCGCGTGTCGTTGGCGCACGACCGGACCTTACATATGCGAGGGGCGGGGAAGCTGCGTGCGTATAGCGTGCCGAACGCTCTCAAACCGAACGGCAGTTCGTATCAAACAATCGTTCCAAGCGATCCTCTGCGCAGTGTTCTTATCATCAGCCGTCTCTGCGCTGTTCTCTCAATCGCAACGGTCCCCTGCGCAGTTCTTCATCAATGGCCTCCCCTCGCGCATCTCTTGCATCTCTTTAGGTTTGACTCCTCTCTCCCTGGCGCATCTCTCCCAGAGGGCTTGGCGCTTGCGCTTTTATAACCCGCTCAGAAATCAAGCTGCGCTTCATCGAGCCACGCCTATTAACGAGCTCACCTCAGCCCTGGTTGGTTAGCGAGGGCTCACTGTACTGGCTCCACCCTCGACGGCTCGTGGGCGAGGCCACACCTCCTCCCGTGGCTCCGTCCCTTCTTTCTATCGAGCCGACCGCATGTTCAATGGAGTTTGGAGCAAGCGCTAAGGCAGCGACGACGGCAATAGGATTATGTGGCAGCATTGGGAAGGACAAGCCCCGGTTGTAGGTGCTACTGGCACTTTGGAGAGAGAGAGATTTTTTTTTTTTTTTTTTTTTTTTTTTTGTATACAAGATCGAGGCTCGTGAAAGAGCTAACATTAATCACACAAAAGACAAACCGACACACAAAACACAAAAAACAAGGGGAGCGGCAGACAAGATGGGGAGAGAGGGGGAAGGACACAAAAGAGAGGGGGAAGAGGGGGAAGGACACAACACAACATTTGAGAGCAGGGACATCGGGAGGACTTGGGGGGAGGTGGGAGAGGATTAAAACATATGAACACTGCAAGGACTCTGGGGTGAATTACCGGGGGTAGAAAAGATCAAGGTTTTTGATGGGGGAAGATAAGAGATGGTGGTGAACAGCTGTTTTAAAGACCTGGAGGGAGGAGTGGGATTGAAGGGAGTGGGGGAGTTTGTTCCAGAGGCGGGAGAAAAGGGGAATGAAAGAGTGAAGGTGAGCAGAGAGCCTAGACTTTGGCAGTTTAACCATAAGAGGGTTGCAGGCAGATCTTGTGCGACCTGAAGGAATATTGGGGGGACAGAGCACAGAGAGAGCTGGGGGAGCAAGGCCGGAGAGGAGTCGGTACAAGACAGAAAGGCCACCAACCTGCCTGCGGTGAGTAAGTGAAAGGCCCTCGGCGTTGACTACATCGCAGGAGATTCCAATGATTCTGAAAGCTTTGGCCTCAACAGCGTGAAGCCGAGCAAGGTGTGAGGCAGGAGCACCAGCCCAGAGGGGGGAACAGTATTCCATTGAGCTGCGGATGAAAGCCTTGTATGTGGTGAGGAGCTCAGGTGTGCCAAGGAAGGACATCGCACGATGGAGGATGCCCAGTCGGCGACTGGCTTTGGAGGCCAGCTTGGAAATGTGGTTTTCCCAAGAAAGATCATGGCAGATAGTGAGACCCAAAAGCTTGAGCGACAGAACTTCTTGGAGAGGATTGTTGAGAAAGTAGATGGGAGGGTTGTCCAGTCGGTCCTTTCGGAGAGACATTGTAAGAGTGTGAGATTTGTCAGGATTGAAAGACATGTTCCACTTGTTTGACCAGTCTGTGATTTTGTCCAGGTCTGCAGAGAGTGAGGAGGCTGCAGACTGCCGATCTGAGGGATGAGGAATGGAGCGACAGAGAGTAGAGTCGTCAGCAAAGAGATAGAGAGGATTTTCAAGAGAGTCAGAGAGATCATTGATGAAGACCAGAAAAAGCACAGGGCCCAGAACACTACCTTGGGGAACTCCAGCCTGAACAGGAAGAGGAGATGAGAGAAACCCATTCAGGGCCACACGTTGACTACGACCAGAGAGGACGTCCGCCAGCCATGCGTGGAGATTTCCATGGATACCAAAGGAGGAGAGTTTGGAGAGCAGAGCAGGGTGCCAGACCGTATCGAAGGCACGTGAAATGTCAAGGGAGACAGCTCTAATTTACTGTTTGGCGTTGAGGACCTCCATCCATTGTTGAGAAAGCAGAAGCAGCATGTCCAGAGTAGAGTGACCAGGTCTGAAACCAAATTGATGATCAGAGATCAAGGCATTGGAGAAGAGGAAAGATTTAATATCTGAAGCAATGATGGATTCCATGACTTTGCTGATAATTGGGAGAAGGCTGATTGGTCTGTAGTTGCTGGGATCTGTTTTTGCACCTTTTTTGTGCAAAGCGGTGATGTTGGCTGATTTCCAAGCAGATGGCAGATGACCTTGAGCAAAAGAGAGGGTGAAGAGAACAGAAAGAGGGAGTGAAAGAGCAGAAGAACATGATTTTAGGACCCGTGGGCTGATGCCGTCAGGACCAGTTGCAGAATCAGAGTCGAGGGTTGACAGAAACTTTTCCACCTTGTCAGGAGGAAAGGACACAGAGTCCAGGAGCAGCTGTGTACGACTGGGTACGGTGGATACAGAGAGGGATGGGTTTGGGACACAAGATTTAGAGGCAAACACAGAGTTGAGGCATTCAGCTTTTTCACGTGCGGAGTCAGCCGTTAAGCCATTTGAGGTGAGGGAGGGGATGGAGGGGGAACAAACACCAGAAACAGATTTGACCAGACGCCACCAGGATTTGGAAGAGGGAGACAGATAAGAGAGTTCGGTCTTGAGAATGGTGAGATATTGTTTCCTGGCTCTCCTGAGGGTGGACACACACTTGTTTCGGGCTTTGTGAAAGGAAATGAGATTTCCTTCCGTTGGATTTGCTTTCCAGGAGATGAAAGCAAGTTGTTTCAGGGCAACAGCCTCACCACAAGATTCCGTGTACCATGGACGGGAGGAAGGGTATGACAACTGAAGACGAGATGGTATAAATCTGTGCATGAGAGAGAGCAATTTACTTTGAAAGAATTCCCAGGATGAGTTGATGTCAGAGGCGGTAGAGATGGGAGACCAGTCCAGATGATTGATGGCTGCTTGAAGACCGTGCCAGTTGGCCTGAGTGAAATGCCAGACTCGTCGACACTGAAGAGGCTCTCTGAGAATGGTCAGAGAGATGTCCACTTTGACAAGCACATGATCAGATGAGCCGATTGGAGCAGAAGAAGAGCAGCAGACATTTTCAGGGAAGTTTGTCATAACCAAATCCAGAAGAGAAGATGCTCCGTTGACTGAGATCCGGGTCGGGAAATTGACAGATTGTGTCAGTCCCAGTGAGTCGCAGAAGTCCTTTGCTGAAGAGCCATGGCTGGTGAGAGAGGTACCCACACCCAGCCAACTGGCATGGTGACAATTGAAATCACCACATATGAGGAAGAGAGAGTTGGGGTGGGTAGATAGAAGTTGGTCCATATTATCAGACAGTGAGATGTTGATGGAGTCATCGCTGATTGGTGGACGGTACAACACACATATGAACAAAAGGTGGGAGCGAAGGGGAAGCCGTAGCCAAAGGTATTCCTGGGGGTGAGGTGGAGAGAGGGCAGTGGAGGGCGAGTGAGGAAGAGTTTTTTATAAAGATAGCAACCCCACCTCCAGGACGAGGCTCAGGTCTATCATACGGGAGGAGGGAGTAACCTGGGAGAGATACCAAGGCATCAGAGACATCGTGAAGGAGGAAAGTTTCTGTTAAGCAGATCACATCTGGTTTGTCAGAAGCAACCTGTATGGAGAGGTCAGTCAAGTTTGAGCGAAGGCCCCGGATGTTTGAGGTCCATACCGTTAATGAAGAGGAAGGGGGAGCATCGGGTCCAGAACAGGGGGGGGGGGAGGGGTAGGGTAAGATGTGGAAGAGGAGGAAGAGGTAGGGAAAGCTGTTGAAGGTGTGTCAGAGATTTCAGAATAGCTTGGAGAAAGGGAAGAATGGGGCAAACAAAAGGTTTGATGGAGATTGGGTGAGGCACAGTGAGGTGTTATTTGAGGAGGGGGAAGAGCAAGGCAGAAGGTTTGGGGAGATGAAGGTGAAAGTTGGAAGGAGGAAGAAGCAGGGAGGATGCTTTGAGGAGGAGGGGTGAGAGGGGAGTCTAGGAGGGGAGGAGCGAGGGAGAGTCTCGGAGGGGAGGGGTGTGGGGGGAGTTTAGGAGGGAGGGAAGGGGCAAGGGGGGAGATTTGAAAGGGATGGGTGATGGGGAGGATTTGGAGGGGAGGGGTGAGATTGGATTTTGAAAAGTGTACGATTCATGGGAAACGAACATTTTTTGCAAAATGAGTTTGAGACCTTCGAGTCAAAAATACGTTTGAGGACACTGGAGGAGGGATGGAGTTCTGGATAGTTTAGGGAATGTAGAAAGGAGGAACTGTAATAGATGGTATTATTTTCTATTTTTTGGAATGAATAAATTTGGTGAGCAAGACGAAAGCATCCTTTTGTCGGAAAAGAAGAAAAGGGTGTTATAATATATGAGAGAAAATAGTTGTTCAGGGGAGAGATTATACATTTCTAACCGCGTGATCGCGAACGAAGAACGAACGAACAAAAAGAACAACAAATAAACGAATAAGACCTGGGAAGGAAAAAAAATTTGGGGGGGGTTTTTTTTTTTTTTTTTTTTTTTTTTTTTGTGAGTACAGATATTAAACAAGGAGGTATGGGGTGAACGACTGGTACGAAACAGAGAACGAAAATAATTTCAGCGCATTCGACGAATCGCTGAGAGAAAAACAAACCACAAGGTCGGAGACGGTACGGTAGTCTAAGCCTACGAGTACTAGGCCGCAGAATATTGGGTGAGGCACAGTGAGGTTAATAATACCATTAACCGACGATTGTGTATACATGTACGAAAAATTAGCACCGAAAATTTTCCAAAAGATACGCTATAGATACAAAAAATACACCGAAAGATAGATACAGTCTCGACAAAAACACAATTGAGAAATATCACTTAGCTTCGAAAGCGTGAGCGCATGGAGCAGCTTCGAAAAGACGTGACCTCGCCGTGATCTCGCGAGCTGTCAATTGAAGGGGCCTAGGTTATTTGATTAATGCAACGCAGATTCAACTATTGGAAACAAATCCTTACCTGAAACACATACTAATGAAATAACTAAAGAAGAAGCCTATGGTGTGCTATGTGTTGCTCGTGGCCTAACTAGGGTGCGACCTTTGACCTTTACACCAAAAATGGGAATATTTACAGGGGATTATTTATACGGGAATATTACAGATATTTACAAAGTGGAGGGTTCTAAAAACCACAACAATATATATATATATATATATATATATATATATATTGTTATAGATCGCGGTTATGATGTTATAGACCGAGCGGTGGTTTAAAACCGCGACCTAACAAAAACTCACCCGATTCACCCAGACTTTGGCCGGATCGCACCGCAGCTGCTCAATGAGGGGAAAAGACAAAAACGACGAATGCAAAGAGGAAAAGGAATAAAACGAGAAGACGTACAGACGAGTAATGGGTTTTATTATTTACACACACAAGCAAAAAGGGGCAATCAAGTTTTATTTACAACACATAGTCATAAGACGCAGGTGACACAGTGCAAATTTAGCTTACCTACAGGCTTAACTTATCCCAGGACAGAACAAACAGAACGCTGACTCACGCGGGGGATGCCAGGAATGGCAGAAGGTGGATGGCTGGAGGGAGAGGGAGAGGTCCAAGGGGGGGTCCCGCAGCACAACCGGCGCGTTCAGCAGCCGCCGTTCCTCTTTGGCCCTGCTCCAAACCGCCGTTCAGGCCCCCTTTGGCGGTTGGGTGGTCTTGCGGCTGCGGCCTCTGTCCGCTACGTTCTCAGGACTTGTCTGGTCCAAACCCTCAACTCTTCCTTGCTTCTTTCACTCCTCACCACCGACTCCTCACCGCAACCAACAACCTTGCAACCAACTCCTCAACCAACTCTTCTCCCTCAACAACCCTTCTCTCTCTTTTGCGACCGACTCAGTCCAACCCAGAGTGCATCTCTCTCTACTCACTTCCGGTTGCGCTTTTTATAGCGCCCCCAGCGATCACGCCCCCGGCGCTTTGGACACGCCCATCGGGGGTGCTCACCTCGGCCCTGGTTGGTCGCGCGACCCTCGGGCTCCGCCCTGGATGACGACGGGCGGGCGCGCCCCTCCTCCCCTCTGACGAGGTGCGACACGCCTTTCTTCTCCGACTCAATGCCTCGTGGTTAATGGCGGCAATTGGATCGGAGGTAATTGGTAATCGAGGGCTCAGCAGTGACGAGAGGGGGAATGGAGGTTTTGGGAATGGGAATGAAGGGAATCTATCTCTTTCACTGGTGCAATGGAGTATTTCAATTAATGGAAGACACAGCCTTACACTAATACACAGAATAAGATATAACTGTCAAAAGAAAGGATATATCGTGTCCTGCATGTATGTTTTATGGACTAACTACGGAAACGCCCTTTGACCTTTATACAACCACAAACGGAGGGAGGAGGGGTGATATTTTACAACAACCTTTTACAACAACATTTTACCACAACAACAAAATAAAAAAACATTCTCATATCCACAACACTGCACCCTCCTCCCCTTAGGCACGTCCCGGGCCTATTACTTTTACCTTAGTGTGGCATGTAGGTGTAGTTCCCTCTACTTTTAGCCTGACCCTGAGTGCGACAGTTTTAAAACATAAATAAATGTGTCCCGCTGCTCCATTGCACCCTGCCTAACAGACTTACGCCCACAGTTAACCGAATTGCGGAATGGTCTTCAAACTACACACTGACGGTGGGAAGCATTATTTACAATTGACGCTATTTTTATTTACAAAACTAACCCAGGACCTGTAATTGTTCTTTCTGGGGGGAGGACAGTCTGCTCTGCATCAATGCACCATGAAAGCACCTATAACGCACCAACACACCCTCAAGCACCAATCAGTGCAGTCACCACTGTTCATCAATAAAATAAATCCAACAAACCCAAACCCTGCAGGTGATCTCTTGCTCTTCGGCTCCCTCTGCTGGTTATTGTTTGTTCTTCCAGATGTTGTCATTCTTTTGCTTTGCTTACTGGCGGCCTATTTTCAATAAAGTGTGCCCAATGTGTCCTTTTTTTATTTGATTTTATTTATGGCCCACAGGGCCGACTAGTGTGGTTCACCTGTGGGGCATCGGTGCCCTGTGGCCAAGGTCCGCCAGCAAGATTTCGGGCCCTCATGGCCGGTTCCAGCAGAGGGGCCTTGCCCCAACCCATGGGGTCCATAAGTGGTGCTCGGCCACTGACATGTGGTCCATAACGTGGTGCATCGATGCAGACAGCTGGTTCTGGGAATTTCGGGCGCACAATGGCCGACCCACGCACGCTCCCCTCGGCGCCCAACGGCGCTCAGGTCCTCATGTGGGAGACAAAAATGGGGGACAAGACAGATGAGCGAGGGGTAAGGTCTCAAGGGTACACGTCAAAAAGGCAATGCAAGGCAAAATGCGTACGGAGGGCGAAGTGAGAAAGCTCGTCCCTACCGTACGTCACCCCCCTGTCACCTAGCCTACCCTTGCCCTTACGCCATATGTACAAAATCTACACATTACCAATTCGTCACTACTGTCACGTCTTCCCCATATTTCCCCTATACCAAATTCGTCACCACAATCCCTCTACTTCAAAAATTTGCCATCATCAATTCATCATCAATCCTCATAAGGAGGAAGAGATGGAATTACGCACAATGTCACACCCACGTCATGATGCGTCTCACATTCCAAACATTTGCACAGTAAAAATAATTAAACATGGCATGGTGTGGAGTACCTGTCACCTCAGGTGAGTGGATGCAGATGGTGCGAGGAGATCCTTCATCCTAACTATCCTCTAAATGATTTTAACACACTTTACACTACCCGGGTTCTTTCTCCGGCCAAACCATTGGCCCTCTTACACTATGGGTTCTAAAAACCAATTCCCATTGGCCAAACTGTGGTGCTTCTCAATTTGGGGTCTCACTCCCCCGATTCATCTCCCGGTGCTCTAGCACAATTTCTGGGCTGCGACGTGTACCTCTCCCAGTGGGTCTACCCACCTGCACACCTCCACCACTGCAGTTGCCACCCGAGCTTACCTAGCTCCTCACCCTAACCTATCTAACTGGGGCAGGCCCCTTCCTGGCTCTGTCACCCCACTCGGTGCCCTCTGGCACTGGGCTACCCGGGTCCGTCCTCCGGATCCTCGGGCCCCATCCACAACAACTACTACCGGCTCCCAGAGCCCACCTGCGGCCTCACCTGGCCGACATCCTCACAGTGGTGGAGCGCCCAACCAACTACACACACTAACAGGCTACACGCCCAGCCATTTCCACAACACCAACGCACCCATCCACATACCATTCTGTCACCCGCACCACAGATGCCAATATCCAACTACAATTTACCTGTACCCTCTACCTAACACTTACACTACCCGCCCCGGGTATCCGTGATGGGGGTCCACTCTTCCCCCATTCACACCTTTGCACCATCCACTCCACTCCACAATTTCCACCATTCTCACTCCACTACCATCCATTCCACTACTCCATACCATTTATTCCATACAACCACATACACCTGTTGTTGCACACCTGTGCAATCCTACCTGGTGCCACCTGCACCCTCCTCCTCTTCCTGGACCAGTTGGTCAACACAACACACAATCACCACTACTCCCTCATACACTGCTCCACACACCTGTTCAGTTGCACACCTGTGCAATCACACCTGTCCAATTCTCACCTGTTCAATCCTCACACACACGGCATCATCTCAGCTAACTACTCCCTTCTGAAACTTGCGCTTCCCAGTCGTCCCTTTAAACTATTGCGCTCCCACGTCATTATCATCCACACTAATCTACCTGCGTCCCCACTACAGGTATCAGTCACTAACTAACCTTAACGTTACCTAATGTCAATCTCTTCTAGATCCCTACAATATAACCTAACCCACCCGGGCTAGTTTTCACTGCCATACACCCCCTAAACTATAGCTCCTTTGCCCCACGTCTGTGAGGGATGGTGGATTTGCCATCCCACCACATCGGGGGTCTCTCACTATCAATTTTGTACACCTAAATTCCAACCAATCAAAAATTTGCCAATCACTACTCATCATCTGCCAATCATTACTGCCAATCCTTTGCCAATCATCAAATTTTGTTTTTCTCTAATTTTGGGCCCAAAACACTATTACTATCACGATCACCATCATCACAGTCCGCTATATCCTAGCCTCGGTGCGTCATGACATCATTAAACTCGGTTTCGCAAAGCCGAGCAATGAATTCGGGTGGTTTGGTCGCCTGCAGGTTGAATCCGTCCGGCTTTCGGTTCAAGGGAGGTGGTTTGGTTGGACCGAGATTCCACGCACCATCTCGGCGCGGCACCTTGCGGTCCCGGGCCCGATGGCTCAATCTCCCCTGGTCGGAACCCCGTCCCCACGAGGGGGCACCGTTCCGCTTCCTCCCACTCGCCCTCGAACCGGACCGGTCGCCTCGCCCGACAAAGCCCGGACTCGACCGTGCGGGGCGGGGCCAAGCCCGAATCGGCAACGACGCTTCGAAGAGAAACGACGCAGCTTCGATCGGCGCCGGGCCTCGCACCCAACCAAGCACCGCTCGCACCGAGTGCTCGCATCGGCTATCCGTCGCTCTAACCACTAAACCGGTTACCATCGATGCTTCACTTGCATGCTTACAAGCATACGCTACCCCTTTCACCCTCACAAAACCTGGCGTTCCAACGCCGTCCGTACATTCCACCAACGCTCTCTCTGTTACACACCACACCTCTTGCGCACACTTCGGTCCACACCTCTCCTCCGTTACGTCCTCCGTAACACTCACCATGGGCGTGCACTCTTGCATCCACCCACTAACGCGCTCACATGGGCTCTCCCACACCCGCGCCATGACCAATTCAGGTGTGCTTTCTCGCACACGTTCCACCACCACCTTACTCTCCGTGTCACACTTCGTACACCCCGACGTGCATTCTCGCTCGCACTCGGTTTCACACTCGCGCTCCGATGTGCCCTCTCGCACCTGCGCCATCACCAACTCACTATTCGTGTCACACTCCGTACACCCCGACGTGCATTCTCGCTCGCACTCGGTTTCACACTCGCGCTCCGATGTGCCCTCTCGCACCTGCGCCACCACCAACTCACTATTCGTGTCACACTTCGTACACCCCGACGTGCATTCTCGCTCGCACTCGGTTTCACACTCGCGCTCCGATGTGCCCTCTCGCACCTGCGCCACCACCAACTCACTATTCGTGTCACTCGCCGTACACCCCGACGTGCATTCTCGCTCGCACTCGGTTTCACTCCCACACTTTATAACACACCCACTCGCCGACGCACACTTTTTCCTCCCACGCGTGCCATTTCCACTCACACGGGACCCTTCACCAACGCCCGGATGCTTCCTCGATCCCAAGCGCGCGAAAATTCTTTTGTCGCTAAACATCCTCCTGCAAAATCTACCCGCACAATATACAGCACGACTCACCTGGGGGATCCTTTTCTCCACGCGAACCTGCAAACTTCCATTCGGGTTAGCGAGTACAGCATCATGATTTGAGCAGGGACTTTGTACATAATCCATTTCTCCCTGCAATTCCCGGGTTACCTCCGTCATCTCTTCAATTTTAATTCCCGCTACTGCTTTTTCTTTATTAACCTCGGCGACTGTTGGCTTTAATAAAATTCCCTCTACTTCATCGGTCGCCGGCTTTTCCAAACCCCGTGTCGCGATTTCTACCCCCGTCATTGTACCCGTGCTTTCCTCCGCTTCGCTCAACCAGCGCTTTTCGACACGCGTTACCTCCTCGTGCACCCCTGGGACCCTTTCGCCCACCATGCGATCCATGGTCTCCCCACATTTTTGCATGCGGTCACCCATTCTGTTGTTTATTGCTTCCATTTTATTACTCAATTTCTCCCCGTTTATTCTCAGCATCTCGGCGAATTGCGCCATGAAGGCTTGCATTTGGACCACCGTTGGTAGTACAAAGGGTGCGGCCGCAGCTGCCCCCTCAACCACGTGCGCGAGGCCGCCATTTTGTGCACCTGATACACCCTCAACCACACCTTCTTTACTCTCCTCCACCATTTTTTTTCCTAAGTCCTGGGTCGATTCTACCCCGTCTATCTCTCCCACCGGCATCCCGTCGCCTTGAACAGCCATGGCGCGATTTCAAAATTCGGGTTTTGCTTTAAAAAAACCCAAATTTCGGCAGCTCGTAATTTTGACCAAAATTTTTTTTTAGATGTTTTAAAAATTTGGTTCGGGACCCGAATTCCACTCCCAGACACCAATTGTTATAGATCGCGGTTATGATGTTATAGACCGAGCGGTGGTTTAAAACCGCGACCTAACAAAAACTCACCCGATTCACCCAGACTTTGGCCGGATCGCACCGCAGCTGCTCAATGAGGGGAAAAGACAAAAACGACGAATGCAAAGAGGAAAAGGAATAAAACGAGAAGACGTACAGACGAGTAATGGGTTTTATTATTTACACACACAAGCAAAAAGGGGCAATCAAGTTTTATTTACAACACATAGTCATAAGACGCAGGTGACACAGTGCAAATTTAGCTTACCTACAGGCTTAACTTATCCCAGGACAGAACAAACAGAACGCTGACTCACGCGGGGGATGCCAGGAATGGCAGAAGGTGGATGGCTGGAGGGAGAGGGAGAGGTCCAAGGGGGGGTCCCGCAGCACAACCGGCGCGTTCAGCAGCCGCCGTTCCTCTTTGGCCCTGCTCCAAACCGCCGTTCAGGCCCCCTTTGGCGGTTGGGTGGTCTTGCGGCTGCGGCCTCTGTCCGCTACGTTCTCAGGACTTGTCTGGTCCAAACCCTCAACTCTTCCTTGCTTCTTTCACTCCTCACCACCGACTCCTCACCGCAACCAACAACCTTGCAACCAACTCCTCAACCAACTCTTCTCCCTCAACAACCCTTCTCTCTCTTTTGCGACCGACTCAGTCCAACCCAGAGTGCATCTCTCTCTACTCACTTCCGGTTGCGCTTTTTATAGCGCCCCCAGCGATCACGCCCCCGGCGCTTTGGACACGCCCATCGGGGGTGCTCACCTCGGCCCTGGTTGGTCGCGCGACCCTCGGGCTCCGCCCTGGATGACGACGGGCGGGCGCGCCCCTCCTCCCCTCTGACGAGGTGCGACACGCCTTTCTTCTCCGACTCAATGCCTCGTGGTTAATGGCGGCAATTGGATCGGAGGTAATTGGTAATCGAGGGCTCAGCAGTGACGAGAGGGGGAATGGAGGTTTTGGGAATGGGAATGAAGGGAATCTATCTCTTTCACTGGTGCAATGGAGTATTTCAATTAATGGAAGACACAGCCTTACACTAATACACAGAATAAGATATAACTGTCAAAAGAAAGGATATATCGTGTCCTGCATGTATGTTTTATGGACTAACTACGGAAACGCCCTTTGACCTTTATACAACCACAAACGGAGGGAGGAGGGGTGATATTTTACAACAACCTTTTACAACAACATTTTACCACAACAACAAAATAAAAAAACATTCTCATATCCACAACAATATATATATATATATATATATATATATATATATATATATATATATATATACACATACATACACACAGTGGAACCTTGACTTACGAGTTTAATTCGTTCCGTGACCGAGCTCGTAACTCAAATTGCTCGTATCTCAAATCAAATTTCCCCATTGAAATGCTATTAATCCGTTCCAGCCCGCCAAAAACCACACCAATTTTTTTTTAAATATACAGTATATATAAAAATATCTCGCGCTTTATATTTCACCTGTATGCAGCATACAAGTTGGCAGGATGGCCTGGACTGGAGGTACGCACACTTGACTCTAAAGTCTAAACTGTCCAGCCTGGGTTTGAATCCCGACCCAGCTATAACCTGTCATGGGTGAATCACAGGCAGGGTGATTCATCAATGTGTGTACCGCTAAACTGGGCGCCCCGTTTGCGTCCCATTAGTTGTTGGATGTTAAGGATCTCACCGTGTTTTCCACAAAGAGAAGGCGAGCTATCGCCGGCACTCTGAACAAGTTGTGGCCTGGCATGGCATGAACATGAAAATGAACATGAAATGTTCGACATGAACATGAAATTTTCCGAAATAACCAAAATGCGAAAACTAAAATGCATCGCTATACGACAGAGATACGTACTGTACTTGAACGGCAAGATAACCACGTGACCAGAACCCACCTGGCGGCGTAAACTCGAAATAACCAAAATGCGAAAACTAAAATGCATCGCTATACGACAGAGATACGTACTGTACGTGCACGGCAAGATAACCACGTGACCAGAACCTACCTGGCGGCGTAAACTCGAAATAACCAAAATGCGAAAACTAAAATGCAGCGCTATACGACAGAGATACGTACTGTACTTGAACGGCAAGATAACCACGTGACCAGAACCTACCTGGCGGCGTAAACTCGAAATAACCAAAATGCGAAAACTAAAATGCATCGCTATACGACAGAGATACGTACTGTACTTGCACGGCAAGATAACCATGTGACCAAAACCCACCTGGCGGCGTAAACTCGAAATAACCAAAATGCGAAAACTAAAATGCATCGCTATACGACAGAGATACGTACTGTACTTGAACGGCAAGATAACCACGTGACCAGAACCTACCTGGCGGCGTGAACTCGAAATAACCAAAATGCGAAAACTAAAATGCATCGCTATACGACAGAGATACGTACTGTACTTGAACGGCAAGATAACCACGTGACCAGAACCTACCTGGCGGCGTAAACTCGGAATAACCAAAATGCGAAAACTAAAATGCATCGCTATACGACAGAGATACGTACTGTACTTGCACGGCAAGATAACCACGTGACCAGAACCCACCTGGCGGCGTGAACTCGAAATAACCAAAATGCGAAAACTAAAATGCATCGCTATACGACAGAGATACGTACTGTACTTGAACGGCAAGATAACCACGTGACCAGAACCTACCTGGCGGCGTGAACTCGAAATAACCAAAATGCGAAAACTAAAATGCATCGCTATACGACAGAGATACGTACTGTACTTGAACGGCAAGATAACCACGTGACCAGAACCCACCTGGCGGCGTGAACTCGAAATAACCAAAATGCGAAAAAAAAAATGCAGCGCTATACGACAGAGATACGTACTTGAACGGCAAGATAACCACGTGACCGGGTGGCGAAAGCTCGTAACTCGGATCTCAGCTCGCATCTCAAAGCAATAAACTGCCGGAGTGACGGCTCGTATCTCGAAAAACTCGTAAGTTGGGGCACTCGTAAGTCAAGGTTCCACTGTATATATATATATATGTATATATATATATATATATATATATATATATATATATATATATATATATATATATATATATATATATATATATATATATATATATATATATATATATATATACATATATATACATATATATATATACATATATATACATATATATACATATATATATATACATATATATACATATATATACATATATATACATATATATACATATATATACATATATATACATATATATACATATATATACATATATATACATATATATACATATATATATATATACATATACAGTGGGGAGAACAAGTATTTGATACACTGCCGATTTTGCAGGTTTTCCCACTTACAAAGCACGTCAAGGTCTGTAATTTTTATCATAGGTACACTTCAACTGTGGAAGACGGAATCTAAAACAAAAATCCTGAAAATCACATTGTATGATTTTTAAGTCATTAATTTGCATTTTATTGCATGAAATAAGTATTTGATCACCTACCAACCAGTAAGAATTCCGGCTCTCACAGACCTGTTAGTTTTTTCTTTAAGAAGCCCTCCCATTCTCCACTCATTACCTGTATTAACTGCACCTGTTTGAACTCGTTATCTGCATAAAAGACGTCTCCAGACCGTCTCCGACCACAAAGACCGCAAAGACCGACCGCAAAGCCGTCTCCAGACCTGTCCACACTCAATCAATCAGACTCCAACCTCTCCACAATGGGCATTAAAATCCTGCAGCGCACGCAAGGTCCCTCTGCTCAAGCCAGCGCATTATTACAGAGAGCTGTCTAAGGACATCAGGGACAAATTTGTAGACTTGCACAAGGCTGGGATGGGCTACAGGACAATAGGCAAGCAGCTTGGTGAGAAGGCAACAACTGTTGGCGCAATTATTAGAAAATGGAAGAAGTTCAAGATGACAGTCAATCTCCCTCGGTCTGGGGCTCCATGCAAGATCTCACCTCGTGGAGCCTCAATGATCATGAGAAAGGTGAGGGATCAGCCCAGAACTACACGGCAGGACCTGGTCAATGACCTGAAGAGAGCTGGGACCACAGTATCAAAGAACACCATAAGTAACACACTACGCCGTCATGGATTAAAATCCTGCAGCGCACGCAAGGTCCCTCTGCTCAAGCCAGCGCATGTCCAGGCCCATCTGAAGTTTGCCAATGACCATCTGGATGATCCAGAGGAGGAATGGGAGAAGGTCATGTGGTCTGATGAGACCAAAATAGAGCTTTTTGGTTTAAACTCCACTCGCCGTGTTTGGAGGAAGAAGACGGATGAGTACAACCCCAAGAACACCATCCCAACCGTGAAGCATGGAGGTGGAAACATCATTCTTTGGGGATGCTTTTCTGCAAAGGGGACAGGACGACTGCACCGTATTGAGGGGAGGATGGATGGGGCCATGTATCGCGAGATCTTGGCCAACAATCTCCTTCCCTCAATAAGAGCATTGAAGATGGGGCGTGGCTGGGTCTTCCAGCATGACAACGACCCGAAACACACAGCCAGGGCAACTAAGGAGTGGCTCCGTACGAAGCATCTCAAGGTCCTGGAGTGGCCTAGCCAGTCTCCAGACCTGAACCCAATAGAAAATCTTTGGAGGGAGCTGAAAGTCTGTGTTGCGCAGCGACAGCCCCGAAACCTGAAGGATCTGGTGAAGATCTGTATGGAGGAGTGGGCCAAAATCCCTGCTGCAGTGTGTGCAAACCTAGTTAAGAACTACAGGAAACGTCTGATCTCTGTAATTGCAAACAAAGGTTTCTGTACCAAATATTAAGTTCTGTTTTTCTGATGTATCAAATACTTATTTCATGCAATAAAATGCAAATTAATTACTTCAAAATCATACAATGTGATTTTCAGGATTTTTGTTTTAGATTCCGTCTTCCACAGTTGAAGTGTACCTATGATAAAAATTACAGACCTTGACGTGCTTTGTAAGTGGGAAAACCTGCAAAATCGGCAGTGTATCAAATACTTGTTCTCCCCACTGTATATATATATATATATATTGTTATATGTTGCGGTTCTCTACGTCGGCCTTCTTCCCCTTATCAAATGGGGATTAATCCCCTTGTCTTTACTGGGCCTGGCGGAACCGAGACTTATTACGTCCCTCCCGGACACACGCGGCGTAGGGTTTCGGGACTACTTTTCGCTCGTACCTAATTCTCCGCGCTGCCCTGGGAGCGAGGAAACGAGCCTCGCCCGAACCACGTGTGATGTTAGTACGCCGAGTCTTACTTAGTGGAACCCGATTGGAGCGATCTTATTTGTGCCATGCTTAGTCAAATGGCGAAACCACAGGAACGATCGAATCAGAAAGAAAGAACAAGGGTTTAATTATTCCCACACGTATATACAGTTCAAGGACGAAGAGACACAGAGCATTCCTTAAACAGTCTTAACTTATCCCTGGGACAACGGGCCCGTCTCACTCACACTCACACAGGGGATTGCAGATGGGCAGGTGTTCCCCACACGTCGATGTCGTCGTCCAGAGACGGCCTCCGTCCGGCTCTCCACGGTCCCCGGCACATCCCGCGAAGATGGCGGCAGGCGAAGGCAGGGACTCGTAGCGCGTCTCTCGTGCAAAGGGATGATGATGCGAAACGGTAAAGGGCGGACTTTAGCGCGGCTGGCGGTTACTCAGCCTTGTTCATTCGCGTGGCTGAAATGTGCTATATTCGTTATCGGCGCGTCTGGCTGCGCCCGCGTATATGTAGCGGCCAACTCTTCTCCTTCAATACACTTGGTGTTGGTTAGCGCGCGCGTTCTCATGCAATGGTCAAGTTCATCAGGCAGTACAACGCGAGTCCTTTTATCTCTCTCTCTCTCTCTCTCTCTCTCTCTCTGTCTCTGTCTCTGTCTCTCTCTGTCTCTCTCTGTCTCTCTCTCTCTCTCTCGTCAAGTCTTGTTGAGGGCTTTTGCGCAGCGGTTCTTACAGCTACGCCCCCTGAACCTTCTGGAACTCACCAGACTCTTCTCACCACGCCCTCTGACGCCACGCCGCCGCCACCACACTCGAGCTCTGATTGGCTGCTCGTGCTTCCCGTCATTGCTTCTGCCGCTCCACCTCGACTCCGCCCCGATCCTTCCTAGGCCTACGTCGTGTTAACTTGGCCAATGATCACCCAATGCTTAACAGACTGGATCGAAGTTAGGGTGGCTGGAAAATCGGTGGCAAGTAGGGCCTATCCTCCTGGCTCCAACTCAACGCAGAATTAACACTGGAAGGGAACTAAGCTCACAAATACTAAGACAAAACTATACTATTGCGAGGCGACATGTTGCTTACGTGACTAACTATGGGGGACAGACTTTAACCTTTATTAAACTCACTTGACAGACTCAAAACCGCAACTGTGTGTGTGTGTGTGTATGTATTATGTTTGTGCTGGTGCTGCCAGTGACTCCCAGGAAAGACTGGGTGGCGACCAGGAATAGGCTGGTGACGCTGGAGAGACAGCATTGGGGGCAGGTGGCTTTGTAAGCCATTTTGCCAAGCTGCATGGTTTGGATTGTGTGGCACCCATATTATTTACAGTGTTGGTTAAAAATAGAGAACACCCCAAGGGCTCTCTGAGAGGTGGGGCGGAAGATGGGCCCAAACGGACAGATAAAACGGATAAAGACCCCCATACTGATGTTGACAAACGAGAACGGATTGTGGATGCAAGTCTGGTAAGGTGTCAGTGTGGACGTGAGTTCGGATCCATCAGAGGGTTGAGGATCCATCAGGCCAGGAAAGGGTGTGGGAGTGATTGTGTGGGAGATGTATGTCTATGGGGTGATGGTGTGCATGTGGAGGCAGGGCAGGTTCGAGAGAAGTGTGGGTGTGTACATGAGTTTGAGTCGGTGAGAGGATTGCATATCCATCAGAGCCGAATGGGGTGTGTGCGTAAGGTGGGTGAGGAGGAGGTACAGCAACGCAGTGCCTTTGAAGAGGGGACACGTAAGACGGCCGGGAGAAACAGCCAGGTAGCAAGCCACAGTGTTGTATGTCCTGGGGTTGTACTTCAGCAGGGAAAGGATGTGATGAGGAGAGTGAAATTTCTTGGTATGGGAGAAAGGGAAGTATGGGAGAGAATGGATGGAGTGATGTGTGGGGCGCTTCATATGTTGAAAGGAAGGGTGGAAGATAGATTGAGAAAGATGAATGAGATTGTGTTTGAGTATGCATGTGTCACGTTTGGAGTGAAAGAGTGTGTAGAGAGGGGTGAGAAGGAGGCATGTTTGAGCAGGAGGCAGAGGGAGATCCATGAGTTGAGAATGGAGTTGAGGAGTTTGAATGGAAGATGGAAGAGGGCTGTGGAAAGGGAGAGAATGGGCTTTGAGGTGTTGACGAAGCAGGTGAGGATGAGGTTGGTGAAGTTGAAGAGAGTGGAAAGGATGAAGAGGCGAAGAAAGGAGAGGCAGAGGAAGAGAAAGAGGTTCTTTGAGAAGCCTTTTCAGTTTATGAAGGATCTGTTGGAGCCGTCTCCATTTGGTGTACTGAAGGTACCAAAGGAAGAGTTGGAAAGTCACCTGCGTGCCACGTTTTGGATTGACATCCTACAGACGTAAATGAACACTCGGTTTACTCTGCACACTTTGCACGTCACGTTCAACGAATTTCACCTCCCTACGCTGTATATTTATTGTCCACCGTCACACCGCGGAGCGAAAGGGGGACTATGGTTTTGCCCCTCAGTCCGTGCGGGCGTGCGTCCGTCCTTGCGTACGTACGTACGTACGTGCGTGCATGCGTAAGCGAAGGACCAAACTCTAATTTGGTGTGTGGGTGCAACCCACGTCAAAATCCAAGATGGCCACCACCATATATATGTCTGAACCTTGTGAGCGAAATATCTTGAAAAATAAACGAACTACTAACTTCTATTCTGGTGTGTGGATGTATCTACGCATAAGGAAGAACGCCATTGAAAATTGGGTCGCCACGTTAAAATCCAAGATGGCCACCCCCATGTATGTCTGAACCTTGTAAGCGGAATATCTTGAAAAATAAGCGAAGTACCAACTTCTAATTTGGTGTGTGGGTGTATCTAAGTATAAGGACGAACGCTATTGAAAATTGGGTCGCCATGTCAAAATCCAAGGTGGCCACCTTGCGGCTTCCACTTTGTCAACTCACATCACTTCACCGACGGGGTACCTAGGCGTAACACTTGTTATTAAAAACACCCAGCTTCTGTACACTGAATTTGAGGCTCGGATTGCAAGCCGCCGTCTACAATTCCAATGTAAGAGACATAATTACTCTTCCTTTTGGTCTTCAGAGTCCTCAGGGTCTTTTGGGTGCTCAAGCTCTTTTGCATCCTTGGGATCTTCTGGTTCATTTGGGTCTTCAGGGTCTTTTCGGTAATTTGAGTCTTTTGGGTCCTCTGGATCTTTGGAGTCCTCGGGTCTTTTTGGGCACCAGGTTATTTGAGGTATTTTGGGTCTTTGGGTTCCACTGGGTCCTCGGGGTATTTTTGGTGTTTTGGATTGTTTGGTTCGGTTAGGGTGGTTAAGGGTTTTTGGGGTATTTTGGGTTTTCAGGGACTTTTTGGTCTTCTGGGTCTTTTTGATTTCTTTTTTTGGTCTTTGGGGTATTTTGGGTCTTTAAGGGTCTTTGGGATATTTCGTGTCTCTGTGGTCTTTTCGGTCGTTTGGGTCTTTGGGGTATTTTGGATCTTCAGTGTCCTTGGAGGTCTTCTGTGTCTTTTGGATCCTCTTTGTCATTTGGGTCCTTAGGGTTTTTTGGGTCTTTTGGGTCTTTGGGGTATTTTGGGTCTTCAGGGTATTTTGGGTCCACACACACACACACACACACGCACGCACACACGCACACCGCACACAACTCGTGCATAACACGCGCACACGCACACACACACACACAACACGCACACACACACACACGCACAACACACACTCGCGCACGCACAACACACACGTGTGCGCACACAACACACAACGCGTGCGCACACACAACACCAATGCGCGCGCACACAACACACAACGCGTGCGCACACACAACACAATGCGTGCGCACACACAACAAACAATGTGCGTGCACACACAACACACACACACACACCACAACACACACTGTGTTTTATATGGTAGATATACAGTGTGGTCCAGAAACCCTGGGCACATTTTGCAGAATGATATCTGCAACAAACAAGTTTAAAGTTTCTTATTGTTCTTTTGTACAAAACAAAACATGATTACTCATAAATGGATGTGACCACTTCAACACGCACAGGAATCATGTGATACGCAACAGAGTGAGGTACATCACGTGATATGGATCGGTGTGAGCTTCGCTCACTGTGCTGCACGCGTCTGTCTTTGCATTAGTTCAGTTCATTGTGAATTTGACGCCCTAATATGACGGAGGATATCGTGACACAGAAAATTAATGTTGTACGCTTGTATTCTGTATCTGGAAATTCGGCTGAGGTTCACAGACAACTTGTCAAAGAATGTGGCGTCGACGCAATTGACAGAAGAACCATCCGCAGAATAAACAAGCAGTTTGATGAAACCGGCAGCATTCTTCCAAAACAGTCACCAGGTAGGCCTCGTACTGTTCAGACTGAGGAAATCAGAGTGGTCATTCAACAACAACTCGACAGTAACACAATATTATCAACTTGGCACAGGATCTTTCTCTTTCTCTTTCTCTTTCTCTTTTTCGCAATACCCCGGACACCGCGAATGCCCCCCCCCCCCCCATGAACGAGGCACAACCCGTTCATGGGGGGGGGGGGGCATTCGCGGGCACAAACCCTCTGTCTTTGACGAGCCCTCTGACGTTGAGCGCTTCTCTGGTGCTTCAGCTGACGCAATGCTGGACGAGTTAGAGGCACGTAGGGGTGGTCAAAAAGACCACCTAAGCCTCGGAACCTACCCAGCCACCTAAACACCCTCATCGTTCCCAAAAAGGTAAATAAAATGGTAAAAAAGTACTTTTTTACCATTTTATTTGTATTTACATATTGTCATTCTTGTTTTAATGTTTCTTTATATGTTAATGTTTCTTTATATGGTAGAAACACTTGGTAAAAAAGTGGCAAAAATAGGTTAAATATGTGGTCAACTTGGGGGTCCTGGCACCAATTAGAATTATCACCACACGTTCTTCAGTTCGGCTATCGCGATTTCGGCTAACGCGCACCGATAGCGGCACCAATTAGGCGCGATAGCCGAGGGTTGAGTATATATATATATATATATATATATATATATATATATATATGTATATATATATATATATATATATATATATATATGTATATATATATATATATATATATATATATGTATATATATATATGTATATATATATATGTATATATATATATATGTATATATGTATATACAGACTTGGCATTTAATATGGAATATTTTTTTTTTCTTGACTTGGGTTTACTTTCTGAACTCGGTGTATCAATCTGGTGAGTTTCTTTTACGCTTCGGTGATTTCTTTGTTAAAAGAACAATGTCACTGATTGTCTGTGGCAGCAAGAAGTCAATAAC
>NC_136268.1:59748477-59898477 GCF_964187855.1 Myxine glutinosa | reverse complement strand
CGTATGCGTGTGAGCATGCAAGTGAAGCATCGACGGTAACCGGGTTAGCGGTTAGGGCGACGGATAGCCGATGCGAGCACTCGGGGCGCGGTGTGCTTTGTTGGGTGCGAGGCCCGGCGCGGGTCGATGCTGCGTCGCTTCTCTTCGAAGCGTCGTTGCCGATTCGGGCTTGGCCCCGCCCCGCACGGTCGAGTCCGGGCTTTGTCGGGCGAGGCGACCGGTCCGGTTCAAGGGCGAGTGGGAGGAGGCGGAACGGTGCCCCCTCGTGGGGACGGGGTTCCGACCGGGGGAGATTGAGCCATCGGGCCCGGGACCGCAAGGTGCCGCGCCGAGATGGTGCGTGGAATCTCGGCCCAACCAAACCACCTCCCTTGAACCGAAAGCCGGACGGATTCAACCTGCAGGCAACCAAACCACCCGAATTCATTGCTCGGCTTTACGAACCGAGTTTAATGATGTCACGACGCACCGAGGCTAGGATATAGTGGACTGTGATGATGGTGATAGTGATAGTGATTTGATACGAAATTTATAATAGTGGGTAGAATTGGCAGTAAATGGAATTTTTTTTAAATTGGTTGGAATTTGGACGAGCAAAATTGATAGTGGGACCTCCCCGATGTGGTGGGATGGCAACTCTGTCATCCCTCACAAAAGGGGGGGGGCAAAGGAGCACTAGGTTTATGGGGTTGATGGCAGTGAAAACTAGCCCGGGAGGGTTAGGATATATCGTGTATAGGGATCTAGAGATTGACATTAGGTAACGGTAAGGTTAGTTAGTGACAATGACACCTGTAGTGGGGACGCAGGTAGATTAGTGTGGATGATAATGACGTGGGAGCGCAATAGTTTAAAGGGGCGACTGGGAAGCGCAAGTTTCAGAGGGGAGTAGTTAGATGAGATGATGCCGTGTGTTTGAGGATTGAACAGGTGTGCAACTGAACAGGTGGATGGAGCAGTGTATGAGGGAGTAGTGGTGATTGCGTGTTGTGTTGACCAAATGGTCCAGGAAGAGGAGGAGGGTGCAGGTGGCACCAGGTGACTGCACAGGTGTGCAACAACAGGTGTATGTGGCTATATGGAATAAATGGTATGGAGTATTGGAATGGATGGTCGTGGAGTGAGTATGGTGGAAATTGTGGAGTGGAGTGGATGGTGCGAAGGTGTGAATGGGGGAAGAGTGGACCCCCATCACGGATACCCGGGGCGGGTAGTGTAAGTGTTAGGTAGAGGGTACAGGTAAATTGTGGTTGGATATTGGCATCTGTGGTGCGGGTGAAAGAATGGTCTTTGGATGGGTGCATTAGTGTTGTGGAATTGGCTGGGCGTGTAGCCTGTTAGTGTGTGTAGTTGGTTTGGGCACTCCACCACTGTGAGGATGTCGGCCAGGTGAGGCCACAGGTGGGCTCTGGGAGCCGGTAGTAGTTGTTGTGGATGGGGCCCGAGGATCCGGAGGACGGACCCGGGTAGCCCAGTGCCAGAGGGCACCGAGTGGGGTGACAGAGCCAGGAGGGGCTTTCCCCAGTTAGTTAGGTTAGGGTGAGGAGCTAGGTAAGCTCGGGTGGCAACTGCAGTGGTGGAGGTGTGCAGGTGGGTAGACCTGCTGGGAGAGCTACACGTCGCAGCCCAGAAATTGTGCGAGGGCACCGGGAGATGAATCGGGGGAGTGAGACCCCAAATTGAGAAGCACCACAGTTTGGGCAATGGGAATTGGTTTGTAGAACCCACAGTGTAAGTTGGCCAATGGATTGGCAGGGAAAGACCCCGGGTAGTGTAAAGTGTGTTAAGGTCATTTAGAGGATAGGTAGGATTGGAGTCTCCTCGCACCATCTGCATCCACTCACCTGAGGTGACAGGTACTCCACACCATGCCATGTTTAATTATTTTTGATGCAAATGTTTTGGATTGTGAGACGCATCATGACGTGGGTGTGACATTGTGCTTTGATGTTCCATCTCTTCCTCCTTATGAGGATTGATGCTGAATTTGGTGATGGCAAATTTTGAAATAGTGGGGGAGTGAAGACGAATTTGGTATAAGGGAAATAAGGGGGAAGACGTGACGGTAGCGACGGATTGGTAATGTGTAGATTTTTGTACATATGGGGTAAGGGCAAGGGTAGTGTAGGTGACAGGGGGGTGACGTACGGTAGGGACGAGCTTGCTCTCATTTCGCTCTCCGTACGCATTTCGCCTTGCATTGCCTTATTGACGTGTACCCTTGTGACCTTACCCCTCGCTCATTTCTCTTGTCCCCCTTTTGTCTCCCACATGACCTGTGCGCTATGGGGCGCCGAGGGGAGCGTGCGTGAGTCGGCCATTGTGCGCCCGGAACTCTCAGAACCAGCTGTCTGCATCGATGCACCACATTATGGACCACATGTCTGTGGCCGAGCACCACTTATGGACCCCATGGGTTGGGGCATGGCCCCTCTGCTGGAACCGGCCATGAGGGCCCGAAATCTTGCTGGCGGACCTTGGCCACAGGGCACCGATGCCCCACAGGTGAACCACACGTAGTCGGCCCTGTGGGCCATAAATAAAGAAAATAAAAAGGACACATTGGGCACACTTTATTGCAAATAGGCCGCCAGTAAGAAAATGAAAGAATGACAACATCTGGAAGAACAAATAATAATAATAACCAGCAGAGGGAGCCGAAGAGCAAGAGATCACCTGCAGGGTTAGGGGTTGTTGATTTTATTTTGATTGAACACTGATGAACTATGGTGACTGCACTGATTGGTGCTTGAGGGTGCTTGTATTGGTGCGTTTTTGGGTGCTTTCATGGTGCGTCGATGCAGAGCAGACTGTCTCCCCCCCAGAAAGAACAATCGCAGGTCCTGGGTTAGTCTTGTAAATAAAAATAGCGTCATTGTAAATAATGCTCCCCACCGTAAATGTGTAGTTTGAAGACCATTCCGCCATTCGGTTAACTGTGGGCGTAAGTCTGTTAGGCAGGGTGCAATGGAGCAGCGGGACACATTTATTTATGTTTTAAAACTGTCGCACTCAGGGTCAGGTTAAAAGTAGAGGGAACTACACCTACGTGTCACACTAAATAAAAGTTGTAGGCCCGGGACGTGCCTAAGAGGAGGAGGGTGCAGTGTTGCGGATATGAGAACTGTATATTTTTTTGATTGAGTGAATTGTTATTATTGTTTATTCTGCGCCCCCCTGCCTCCGGAGCTGTGTAAAGGTGAAAGGGCATCCCATAATTAGTCCACAAGCATACACGTCAGCCAAATAATAGAATACCCCTGTTTGATAGTTATCTCTTATTCTGTGGTTTAGGGTAAGGCTGTGTCTCCCATTAATTGAAGTACTCCATTGCACCAGTGAAAGAGAATAGATCCCCTTTCATTCCCATCCCCAAAATCTCCATTTCCTTTTACATCCCCTCTCGTGATTGCCAACCCTCGATTGCCAATTACCTCCCCTCCAATAACCGCCATTGACCACGAGGCAGGGTCGGAGAAGAAAGGCGTGTCTCCACCTCGTCATAGAGGGGAAGAGGGGCGTGCCCGCCCGTCGTCATCAAGGGCGGAGCGGGAGGGTCGCGTGACCAACCAGGGCCGAGGTGAGCACACCGATGGGCGTGTCAGGAAGGCCGGCGGCTTGATCGCTGGAGGCGCTATAAAAGGCGCGCACGCAAGAAGCAAGTGAGTGAGTCGTGAGTTGGTCGTCAGAGGAGGGTCAGTGGTTGCGTTGGTTGCGTTGAGTTGTCGGTGGTGAGGAGACACCAGGGCCAAGAGAGAGAAGGTTCAAGGTCAATTACCAGCAGTTGCGCCAGAGCCGGCAGACGCGCCCTGAGGTGAGCCAGAGAAGCAGCTTTGGCTCCACAAGCAGCGTTGACTCCACCAGGCAGCTTGAACCCGTTACCCCGCGGGGACCAGATAGCGGTGGCATCGGTGGCCGTCGAGGTCCAGCCGACGTCCCGTGCGGGATCAAGCCCGAACCATCTGCCCCAGCTGAACCTTCCCATTCCTCCTTCCAGCATTCATTCCTTTCCTCCACCCTTCTTGTGTACGTGAGTTTGTTCTGTGTGTCTTGTCCCTGGGTTAATTAAGTCTGTATAAGCTAGTATTTGCACTGTCACCTGCGTCTTATGTGTTGTAAATAAACGTGACTGCTTGCTTTTTGCTTATGTGTGTAAATAGTAAATAAATTCAGTAGTATTTCCAAACCTTTCTTTGCCTTCGTTTTCCTCTTTGCATTCGTCGTTTTAGTCTTTTCCCTCATTGAGCGGCCGCGGTACGATCCGGCCAACGTTTGGGTGGAATCGGGTTCTAATCGGGGAGTAACTGTTTGGTCGCGGAGCCTTCGCTCGGCAAAGTAACATCTAAACCGCGATCAGTAACAATATATATATATATATATATATATATATATATATATATATATATATATATATATATATATATATATATATATATATATATATATATATATATATATATATATATATATATATATATGTATGTATGTATGTATGTCCAAACTTTCACTTTCACTTTCACTTCACGCAAGGACATTTAGTTGGCATGAACAAATCCACATTATATTTTGGCTCAACATTATTGGCATAACAATTAATGTTAATAGTTTTTGTTTTTATGCCTGTCCAAAATTATTCATACCCCATACCAAATCTCAGAATTGAGGCCAATGTTTGTGATAATGCACATGCTTTTGACATTCCTCAGATTCTTTATAATGTTATGCAATTATTCCAAGGTGTGTGCATAAAATCTGAATACAATACAAATGTGGTCTATTGAATGTACAGTGAGGAATGTTATAGAACAACACTCTGCCTTTAGACTATAAATTAAGGGGAGCTGATGCAATCATTCTCAGTTCGTAGTCACCATGGCGAAGAAGAAAGAAATCATTGAGGACCTTCGGTTGTGCATTGTGAATGCTCACAAAAAGGGGAAAGGCTACAAAGCTATTTTGAAGCAATTCCGAGTGCCAGTTGCCACCATACAAAGCATAATTAGGAAGTACAAGGAGTTCCACACGAAAAAACATTGAAGGGCGTGGTCGGAAGCCAAAGGTGTCACCTCGTGTGGCAAGAAAAGTATGGCGAGAGGCCAACAACAATCAACGGATCACCATCAAGGCTCTCCTGAACAACTTTGGCGAGTCTGGGACCAAGATATCAAGGCAGACACTCCAGCGGACGTTGCACAATGGGGGACTCCATGGACGCCGACCAAGAAAGACTCCACTCCTGAAACAGATGCATAGAGAAACTCGTCTGGCATTTGCAAGAGCGCACCTGGACAAAGATCCAAGCTTTTGGTCATCAGTTCTGTGGTCGGATGAGACGAAAATGGAGCTTTTCGGGCACAGAGATATTGCTTTCGTTTGGCGAAAAAAAGGTGAAGCATACAACCCGAAGAACACGGTCCCGACCGTCAAGTATGGAGGCGGGAGCATAATGCTTTGGGGATGTTTCTCAGCCAGTGGGCCCGGCAATCTCGTCAAAGTGGATGGCATCATGAAAAAGGAGCTGTACATCAAGATCCTTGAGGAAAACATCAAACGGTCCACAGAGAAACTTCACCTCGGGCAACATTGGACGTATCAGCAGGACAACGATCCAAAACATACTGCCAAGTCAGTCAAGAAATGGTTCCGGGATAATGATGTTGACATTCTAGAGTGGCCAAGCCAGAGTCCGGACCTCAACCCAATCGAGAATCTGTGGAGGTAGCTCAAGACCCGAGTGATGGCAAGGAAGCCTTCCAACCTCAAAGACCTGGAGACCTTCGCGACGGAGGAGTGGGCCAAAATCCCTGTAGAGACATGCAAAAACCTTGTGAGCAAGTATAAGAACCGTTTGGAGGCTGTGATCACAAACAGAGGCTTTTCCGTTGATTACTGAATGTGACTTTGAACTGATTTAAGCAAGGGTATGAATAATTCTGGACATGACATTTTTGGTAAATCTGTCAATAAAATACCGCCGAAACAATGTATTTCTTGAAATGTCTCTTGCAGTGAGATTCTTTCAGCTGTTTGTCACATTCTTATGTAACGTAAGCCACAAGAAACTCATTCCTCAAATAACACGATTTGGTAAGGGTATGAATAATTTTGGGCTTAACTGTATGTATATAATGTGTATGTATATATGTGTGTGTGTATATATATATATATGTGTGTGTGTGTGTGTATATATATATATATATATATATATATATATATATATATAGATATATATATATATATATATATATATCACTGTAAGAAATAGTAGAAACTCCAAAGTACGAGCAGGGCGTCTCATTTGTATTGAATATATAATCGTTAGATTAAATAAGACGCGGACGTAGCTTCAGGACGTCGATCTTTAATTGTCGACAAGCTTTCGACCAACAAAGGTCTTCTTCTGAGTCTACAAAAACAGCAGGCATGTATATCAGTCGAGTATGTATGGTGATATGTGTGTGAGATGTGTGATGTGTGTAGAAAATGCATACAGAAGGAAGAGCCACGCCAAAGTTCACTCACCAGCCCCAAGTTCAACGGAAGTGATCGTTTGCGTTACGGTCACTTCCGTTAGGGTGCACGTGCATATACAAATATAGAGATATACATACATAAACACACAAGCATATATTCATATCCCATTTATATTCATATAATATATTTATATATTTATATAAATGACATATAAAGGTAGAGTGAATGAATGAATGAATGGGTTACGGTTAACAATTTGATTGGGTTGATGTGGGAACATGCTTTAGTCATCAAAATTTATGATGAGGGACTTTTGTCCGAAGTTTGTGTATCCAAAAGGACTCACGTTTCAGAATCGTGGTGTGTGATCGATTTGTGATTGATTCAATGGCAGAGATCTGAATGTCATTTATAGAGTGATCCGGTTGATTAAAGTGTATCGTGTAAGGTAGAGATTTGCCCTGACTGGTGTGGAAGTTATTGATTTCTGACCGGGTGTTATTAAATCGTGTGTAGTGTGTATTTTCAGTTTTTCCAACATATTGTTTGGTGCACTTTTGGCAAGTGATTAGGTATATGACCCATGTAGATTTGCAGTTCATATAGGAGGTGATGGGGAATTTTTGTCCAGTGCTAGAACTACAGAATTTGTTTCCTTTCTGTAGTTTCTGTAGTTCTGTAGTCTGTAGTTCTTGCAAATGAAACAAGGAAACAAGGAAACAACTTTTGGACAGGTGTTTCAAAGGAAACAAATTCTGTAGTTCTAGCACTGGACAAAAATTCCCCATCACCTCCTATATGAACTGCAAATCTACATGGGTCATATACCTAATCACTTGCCAAAAGTGCACCAAACAATATGTTGGAAAAACTGAAAATACACTCTACACACGATTTAATAACACCCGGTCAGAAATCAATAACTTCCACACCAGTCAGGGCAAATCTCTACCTTACACGATACACTTTAATCAACCGGATCACTCTATAAATGACATTCAGATCTCTGCCATTGAATCAATCACAAATCGATCACACACCACGATTCTGAAACGTGAGTCCTTTTGGATACACAAACTTCGGACAAAAGTCCCTCATGGCATAAATTTTGATGACTAAAGCATGTTCCCACATCAACCCAATCAAATTGTTAACCGTAACCCATTCATTCATTCATTCATCATTCATTCATGCATTCATTCACTCGACCTTTATATGTCATTTATATAAATATATAAATATATTATATGAATATAAATGGGATATGAATATATGCTTGTGTGTTTATGTATGTATATCTCTATATTTGTATATGCACGTGCACCCTAACGGAAGTGACCGTAACGCAAACGATCACTTCCGTTGAACTTGGGGCTGGTGAGTGAACTTTGGCGTGGCTCTTCCTTCTGTATGCATTTTCTACACACATCACACATCTCACACACATATCACCATACATACTTGACTGATATACATACCTGCTGTTGTTGTAGACTCAGAAGAAGACCTTTGTTGGTCGAAAGCTTGTCGACAATTAAAGATCGACGTCCTGAAGCTACGTCCGCGTCTTATTTAATCTAACGATTATATATATATATATATATATATATATATATATATATATATATATATATATATATATATATATATATATATATATATATATATATATATATATATATATATATACATACATACATATACACACACACACACACACACACACACACACACAATTATATATACAGCAATACCCCGGCCTACGTCATTAATTTTTTCCATAAGCCGTGACGTAACTCTGTTTTTGACGTAAACCGGGCGTAATGTCTTAAAAATGTCTTTAAAATGCCTTAAAATGAGGACAAACACCGTAAAACTAGAGTAAATAACTGGAGGAGGCTGCGGCTTCACCCTGAATCTTTGCCGCTCCCCATCGGGAGTCCCTCAGTTGTTTTCTATCGGTCGGGGTGACCGGCACGGACGTGTCGACCATGAGCTGGCTTGTGTGCCGAGTGGCTCTGCGGCCCGCTTCACCACTGCGTGCTTTACCCATCATGTCCGAGCAGTTTCACCGGTGGTCGTGTCGTCTGACGAACGAACGAGCTCAGGGTTCCGTGAACCCGGCCGCACCGGGGATCGACGCTCGCCTCCAAGTCGTAGGCGTGCCCCGTCTTTCCTCGAGCGGCCGAAGTTGCGTGCTTCGTTTTTTTTGGACGATGCGATATACGCAGAAACGACGACGTACAGGCAGGCATTTGCAAATCCATGCACACGTCGATCGGTTCGTCGACACCGGATGCCGGCGAGGTGCCCGACGAGGCACCCCGGCTCAAGGCATGACACGGTCGTTCGTCGTTTCACATGGGCCATGGGGCCTGACCTCGTCGCGGACATTGCACACTGCACGGTGACGTGACGTGACGTCTGCGACGGACGGTCGTCCGAGCCGGCATCGTCGTCATGTTTCGCCGTTGCCACGTTACGTTGGTTGTTTTACACAGCAAAGGAATAATCACAAAAATACCAGCGAAAGGCAAAGCAAGCACGCGACCGCAGCACAGGACAAAATGCATATGGCATCGCCTTTGTTTTGAATGAGAACCAGCAGCTACGCGTATGTACAGTATACTGTACGTACATTTGTTTACATTTTTAATGTGCTTTTTATGGAATTTTAAATTGTTTTTTAGCTTCTTTTATTGTTAATTTATGTACTATTTTATTTATTTTAAATATATTTTTAAGGAAAAATTAATTTTTTTCGCGTCCTATTATGTTGTAGGAGTGACGTAAAGTCGCACACCATGACGTTCACTGAACTGAAATTTACTCTAGAAGAGTGGCGTAAAGTCGGATTTGACGTAGGTCCAAATGGCGTAAAACGGGGTATTGCTGTCTATAAATTTTTCTCTATTTTTCATAATCTTTCTCTTTTACCTATTTAAGTTTTCCATAAGGTAAAGATTGAGACATAGCCCATCCATACAAATTGAATAGACTTGTGATATTCCACCTCTTTTGGCCTTCTCCATCATCAAAAGCATATCTACAGACTTGGCATTTAATATGGATTTTTTTTTTTTTCTTGACGGGTTTACTTTCTTAACTCAGTATATCAATCTGGTGAGTTTCTTTTACACTTTGGTGATTTATTTGTTAAAAGAACCATGTCACTGATTGTCTGTCGCAGCAAGAAGTCAACAACAGGATTATATCGCAGGTGGCATGGCAAAATGTACGGACAGGTGCATTTGATGATTGGCTTCACAGTCGGGTATACAAGGGTTGCTGCGTTCTGTATTAGTGGAAAACAACTGCTGCACATCTCCAAAAGTAATTGCCGCTTCCTCTGGAGATGGTCCGTCAACTCGACAATGCTGTTTGTCATGGAGTGGTGGCTTTACGAAATTACGGCATGAAACAGCGTGCTATTGCTCGGCAGGATGGCATCACTCAAGGTCAGGTGTCAAAGATCCTGAAGCGAAATGCTCAGAGGGGTGTCCCTACTCCAATACCGAGGCCAGGACATCCCCGCAGAACCACAAGGAGGGATGATCGCCAGCTGCACCGGTTAGTCCGCATTGGCCATACCAAGTCAGCTAATCGGCTTAGGGCTGAGTGGCAGCAACTGACAAATGTGCCTATATCCAGAAGGATAGTCAACCAACGACTGGTTCAAGCAGGCTATCGTGTCCGCCAGCGCAGATTCGCCGTATACGCCAGGTGTCCCCTGAGAAAGCCACGCCTGACCAGACAACACCGCCAGCGCAGATTGCAGTGGGCCAGAGTGCACCGTCAATGGCAGCCAGGACACTGGAATCATGTGATCTTCAGTGACGAGTCTAGATTTCTGGTCTATCGTCAAGATGGCCGCGTCCGAGTGCGCAGACAAGTGCATGAAGCCTACAACAAAGATTGTATAGTGCCAAAAGTCCAAGCTGGAGGTGGTGGGGTGACCGTTTGGGCTGCTTTTCATGCAGGGGGCAAAACTGACCTGGTTGTTCTGAATGGAAAACTGAACCAGTTCAAGTACAGGGCCATTCTGGAAGAAACATTGCTTCCATTTGCTCGTGCAGCCTTTCGAGGAAACTTTGTCTTCCAAGATGACAATGCACGGCCTCATCGTGCTCGCATGATCCAACACTTTCTTACTGACCGTGGTGTAGAGCATATGGAGTGGCCTGCCATGTCCTGGATATGAATCCGATAGAGAACTTGTGGGCAGAAATAACGTGTCAAATCGACCACTTGGACCAGCAGCCGACCTCTGTGCGTGAATTGCAGCAGGCTATTGTCACTGCATGGCCAGCGATTCCTGTCTAAACCTTGGCAAATCTCGTGAACAGCATGCCTCGACATGTACGTGCTCTCCTGAATGCTTGTGGGGGTTACACGAAGTACTGAACTGTAATTTTACTGTCCGTAATCCCAGTCGTAATTTAACTTTTGTTTTTGTTAAAAAAAATTTTGCCTAATGTGCAAAATAAAGAGATACTTCTGGAAAACGTACAGAACTTTAACACAGTACTGTCCATGAATTGAGTTCGATATCAGTTTACATCACTTTCAAGGATCAATTTATTTGTTTTGAAATGTCAAATGTGGTTTTTGTTTCTTTTAAAGGTCACATTAGACTTTAGGTCATTAGGTCATTATTAGGTCACATTATTAGGTCATTATTAGGTCATCATTAGGTCACATTAGAGAGACTTCCGGTTCCTCGGGCGAGTGAGGCGTGCTTCGAGCTCTCCACGGCATCGAAGTTTGAGTGTTTTCCCATTCTTGTCTTTGTCAAATTTCCACTGGTTATTTTGCTGTGTACGTGTTATTGTGTGTTTCTAGTTGGTGTTGGTTTGTGGTTCGTGCAAACTTGTGTGTAGTTAATCGTTTTCTGGGTCGTACCTCGTGCGCGGCCTGGTGACTTGGGGCTTCCCTCCCCCAGTCGGTGTTTTGTCGGTTTGGGTTATTTCCTTCGCTGTATTGCTTGTTTCTTTTATTTTGTTTTCTCCCCCTCACCTCACCTCACCTCCCTAGACAAATAATTCTATATTGATTCTTTCTCTCCTCCCGGACACGTGCTTGTTCGCTCTCCTCCTCATCTGGGCTTGTGCCCCGCCCCCTGTATCTCGTTTTCTTCCACCTCTGCTCCTTCTTTCTCAAATCGACGTTCTCGCTTGGAGACTTTTCCCGGATTTTTTTTTTTTTTTTTTAATCGTTCTGTTTGGATATTGTTGGAATATGTCTAAACCGCAGCCGTGATGCTGACGCCCCCCCCCCCCCCCCCCCCCCAGAATTTACATGTTTTAAACGTTTCCCAGTGTGTACCCTGGTCAGAATAGGTACACCGTATCCCTGCGTGTCGTAAGAGACGACTAAGAGGGTTGGCGTCAGGAAGGGCATCCGGCCATAAAAACATTGCCTCAAAAAAGAGAACCATGACAATCACAAGTACATATGGGCAGGGTGCAGCCCGAAGTGGAGATCGGTTTCTGAGGTTTGGGACATGGAATGTGGGGACAATGACAGGGAGATCAGGAGAAGTGGTGGAAGTATTGGTCAGAAGAAGAGTGGACATATGTTGTGTGCAAGAGACGAGATGGAAGGGAAGTGGTGTGAGAATGGTGAAGGGTAGGCAGGGACAGAAATACAAGTTTGTGTGGCAAGGGTGCCCGGAGGGCGTGAATGGTGTTGGTGTCCTGTTTTCTGAGGAGTTTGTAGACAGTGTGGTGAGTGTGACTAGAGTGAGTGATAGGTTGATGATGGTGAAAATGATGATGGAAAGCTCTTGGTGAACGTCATCTCGGGATATGCTCCGCAGGTTGGTCGAAGCGATGAAGAGAAGGACAAGTTCTGGTGTGCGATAGAGAAGCTGATGGAAAACGTGAAAGATGAGGAAGTTGTTGTGGTGGGAGGAGACCTGAATGGACATGTGGGAAGGAGTATGGATGGTTTTGAGGGAGTTCATGGGGGTTACGGATATGGTGTGAGAAATGGAGAAGGTGTAAGGATTTTGGAGTTTGCTGATGGAGCTGATTTGTTGATTTGTAATACTCAGTTCCAGAAAGAGGACAATAAGCTTGTTACATACACGTCAGGTGGGTCGACGACAACCGTTGACTACCTGATGGTGCGTCGGCGAGATAGGGGGCACCTCCGGGACACAAAGGTGATCCAGGGGGAGGAGGCTGTTTCACAGCACCACTTGGTTGTCTGCGACATAAGGGTGAAAGGTGCGAGGAGAGCTCGGCGGGTGAAGTACCAACCGAGAATGAAGGTGTGGAGGTTGAAAGAGGTGACAGTAAGGGAGGCATTAAAAGAGAGGCTGACTAGGGTAGAGGATGATGTGGTTGAGCTTGAAAGTGGTTGGATGTCAATGAAAGCTAGTCTGTTGGGAGCCGTTGGTGAGGTATGTGGATGGACAAAAGGACCACCGAGGCACTCGGAAACATGGTGGTGGGATGTTGAGGTTGGAAAGAGGATTGACGAGAAGAGGAAGAAGTTCAAAGAGTGGCAGAAGGCGAAGGGTACGGGAGCAGAAACAGCAGAGCATGAAAGTTATAAGGCAGCCAGGAAGGCTGCAAAGAAAGAGGTAGCAAAGGCGCAGGAGGCATGTAGGAAAATGTTCGGAGAACGCTTGGATTCGGAAGAGGGTCAGAAAGCAGTATTCAGGATTGCAAAGCAGATAGCGAAAGAGAGGTGTGATGTGATGGGGGTGAGTTGCTTGAAGGATGAAGTGGGGTGGGACAAATCGTTGTCGACCCAGATGGAATTAAAGGAAGATGGAAAAGATATATGGAAATGCTGTTGAATACAGAGAATGAATGGGATGGCAACATAGAGAGTAACCCAGTTTTAGGACCGGCAGAGAAGATAACTGAGAAGGAAGTTGAGGAAGCGATAAAAGCAATGAAGAATGGAAAAGCGGGAGGGCCGACGGGAGTTGTGGGAGATATTGTTGCGAATATGGAATTTGGCCTCCATATCCGCTTGTAAATATTCCCCTATTTTCTCCAATACTCCCCAACTTTCCCCAATCCCCCATTCCCTAGTCCCATTGCATGTAAATAACAATCAGTAGAGCCGACCTTCCCCTTATTCCCCCATTAAATGTCGTGCCCAGGTCCACCGCACCACACGTAGACAACTTTCGGACATCTTCCTAGTTATTCTTAGTCTATGTCAGTTAAGGCCTCGTCTCCATTAATTATGACTCTTCGTTGCACCAGAATGTGATTATATGGCATCAGTAGTGAGTTTAGGACCTTTCCCATACCTCCTTCCATCTTCTTCCCCAACAATTACAACAACAACAGAGGAGATGGCGGCGGAGCGGGGGAGGATGCGTCCTCACACCGGCTCGATTAGCGCCATTGACCACGCGCTCCACGGGGTTACCACGAAGGGGCTCCTTGTCAGCTCCTCGTCAAGGGCGGAGCCTGGTAAACCCCCCCGCACGCACCCAATGAGAAGCAACGTGCCGATTCCATCTGGGGCGGCGCTAACGAGCCGAGGGCGTGTCACTCCCCGCCGGATATACGCGGCCCCGCGCCGGATGTGACAAAAGATGCGCCCCGAGCTGGAGAAAGAAGGACCTGCGAGCGCTGAGAGAGAAAGGCCCGCCTGTGAAAGAACGTCCCCTCCGAGCGCTGTGAAACCTCCCGCATCTCTGGACCGGACCGGGTCGATTCTAACCTTTGAGCACAGGTGCACCTGGAGCCATCGCTACCCGCCTGTCCTTTCCATCAACCCCCGTGTGAGTCAGCCGTTGTCCCGTTTGCCTGTCGTCTGTTGGGGAATAATATAAGATTGTGTCTAAGTGCTTGTCTTTCTATGTTGTACCTCTCGTCCCTGTAATCTGACCTTCCGTAACGAATATAATCTCCTCCGGAGGTCTTGAGAACCGTATCCCTGGTGTCGTCATTTTATAACCCAGCCGGGTGTCTTCTTTTTCTTATTGAGCCAGCGTGGCGCGGCTTCGTCAACGTCGAGTATAATCGGTAACTTGTGCAGACGTGGTCATACCAAAACCGCTCGGTAAACTAACATCTAAGCCACGTCTGTAACAATATGTTGAAGGCAGCAGGAAGTTGGGGTGTGAAGAGAATGACAGAGATCTGTAATCTGGTGGTGAAAGAAGGCCGCATTCCAGTGGATTGGGAACTGAGTACCCTCGTCCCTCTATACAAGGGGAAAGGTGACTCTCTGGAGTGTGGCTCGTACCGAGCGATAAAGTTATTGGAGCATGGAATGAAGGTATTGGAAAGGGTGTTGGAGAGGAGGATAAGGAAGAAAGTGAAGATCGACAGAATGCAGTTTGGATTTATGCCAGGAAGAGGAACGACAGATGCGCTTTTCATTGTGAGGCAGTTGCAGGAGAAGTACATGGATAAGAGGAAGAAGTTGTTTTTTGGGTTTGTTGATCTGGAGAAAGCATTCGATAGGGTTCCACGCAAAGTATTGACATGGGCATTGAGGAAGTTAGGAGTGGAGGAATGGTTGATCAGAGTCGTGATGGCAATGTACAAAAGAGCACGCACAGCTGTAAGGACGAAGGACGGGAACAGTGGTGAGTTTGAGGTGAAGGTGGGAGTGCATCAGGGGTCGGTACTAAGTCCACTACTATTTGTAGCTGTGATGGAGGTGCTGGCTCAGACCGTAAAGGAGGGTTTACCGTGGGAGTTGTTGTATGCAGATGATCTGGTGTTGATTGCGGAAAGTATGGATGGACTGAAGGAAAAGATGAACAAGTGGAAGGAATGTATGGAGACAAAAGGTCTGAAGGTGAATATCGGAAAGACAAAGGTGATGGCAAGTGGTAAAGCATGTGGTGAGGTGGAAAGAACTGGGAAGTGGCCGTGTGCTGTGTGCAGGAAGGGTGTCGGAGTGAACTCCATTCAATGTACAATGTGTGCTGAGTGGGTTCATCAAAAATGTAGTGGTCTGAGAGGGTCATTAACCAGTGTGGCAGCTACATTCAAATGTAAGGTGTGCACAGAGGGAGCTGCAGATGGAGGAAATGTTGAGTTGGATCTTGGAGACGGCGTGAAGCTGGAAGGTGTGAAAACATTTTGCTACCTCGGAGACATGCTGAATGGAGAAGGTGGATCAGACTCGGCAACGGTTGCTCGAGTGAGATGTGCATGGAAGAAGTTTCGGGAACTGAGTGGCATGCTGATGAGGAGGAGAGTGTCGCTGAAGCTGAAGGGAAAGGTGTATGCTGCATGTGTGAGAAGTGTTATGATTTATGAGAGCGAGACATGGGTAATGAACGTAGAGCAGCAACGAAGGCTGGAAAGGGTGGAAATGCGAATGGTTCGATGGATGTGCGGAGTATCGTTGAGAGAGAGGAAGACAAATGATGAATTGCGAAAGATGATGGGAATATTGCCTGTGATTGATGCTGTGAAGAGGAACAGGTTGAGATGGTTTGGTCATGTATTGAGGAAGGATGAAAGTGACTGGTTGAGAAGAGTGATGGAAGTTAATGTAGAAGGAAGTCAAGGACGGGGAAGACCGAGAAAGACTTGGCTAAAGATGGTGGAAGAAGAAATGCGGGCAAGGGGGTTAACAAGGAGAGATGCAGAAAATAGGGCAAAATGGAGAAGATTGTCATGGGGACCGCAAGGCTAACCCCCGCTCTAGCAGGGAACATGGCCTTAAAATGCATGTTGTTGTGTTGTTGTTAAAGGTCACATTAACAAAATCTAGAATAATTTCAACATAATTCCAATGAACTTTTGGTTCTAAGACATCTTGAAAAGTAAGTTCACCCCCACAAAAAAAATATTCCATATTAAATGCCAAGTCTGGATATCACCATTTAATTCCAATGGTTATTTTGTCATTTTTTACATGGCACCCCAAGCCAATCCTGGGGCGATGTAATAATGGGTGGGGACTAATATGTAGATATTATGACAGACTCTTCTAAAAGTCTCAAATACATCAGCCAATAAATGAACATCAGTTTTAAGATACAAATCATGATATTCTCCAAGATTCTTTATATTAATGCTCTTCCAAACATTTTGTGCTTGTGTATATTCTTCATCAGTTATACGACATCAGACACAGAGAGTTGGTTACACCGATGAGAGAAAAGTCGGTTGAAATAATGAATATGTCAAGAAAACTTAGACTTGGGGAGGGCAACCAAGAACACGTAACTGGACAAATACGCACAACCTTTTAAGGTTAGGGAATGATAGGTTACTCAGGGAAAATCTTGGGAAAGCTGTGAATGCCTTGGGGATTGTTTGTAAGTGCCTTATTTTGGGATGTAAGGCAGTAGCTGACTTTGAGGCTATCATTCTAGACAGAGGGGAGAAGCAGTTTCTCTTATTCGTTGATCAAAAGCAGGAGGCTGAAGAAAAAAGACTAAACTGGCATGTAATATTTGTCTAATATTTGGCAAGCTCTGCTGTCATGTTTTCATTTGACATGTTGATATATGCTGCTGATGTATTTATTTTTTGCTGATGATTATGTATTGATTTTATTCCATAGAGTAATGCGCATCCTTCAGATGAAGTTGGTGGGAAAGAGCTACTTTGACCCTCACCACCCTTTCGTGATTCCTCAGCACAGGTACTTGTACAATCTAATTTAGACGTGCATTATATGGTCACTGCATTGTGCAGAAATACACCTGCTGTTGGTCAAACTTTTCAGAGTGGAATACAACTTATGGAACACCAAACAACTTAGGGCACAATCACTAAAGCCATCAATAGAAGCATCCATTATGAGTTATTGATATTATTGAATGATACACTTTCAGAATGGGCATTCCCAAAATGTTCATTTGAGTGGTTGCATTTGCTGGGGGGAAAAACGACATGCAGGGAAATTAATCACTTCACTCCTTCATGTTAGCTGGATATTTTAAGTTTTGTTTTCCTTTGACAATTCACAGTGGGGTTGAAGGGAAAGAACAAAGATGTGACATATGGAGGGCAAGTGGGAAAACGGAAGAGTACGCATGACACAAAGGGAGTTAAATAGTTTGAATGTGTGCAAAAATAGACCATCCGTTCGTCATTTTTGAGCAGTCGATTTGCAAAACTGCACTGTTTCTGAAATAATCGACAAGATAAATTGTAGTTGTGTTGAGAAGGTTAAGACACATTACTGGTCATTAAGTTTCAGTCTGTCAAGGTTCGATTATAGGCTTCTCATATGGCTCACCTTTGTTTGTGGTGTTGGGCTAGCGGCTACGGTGCCGGCTTAGGATCCAAGGATCCTGGGTTTGAATCCCGGTCGATCGCTGAATTAACGCCAGGGGGGTTGACTCAGCCTGTCATCCTTCCGAGGTGGGCTAATTGAGTACCAGTTCACTGGTAATTCCCTGTTTGTCATTAAAGGCGGCAAAAAGGGTTGGCGTCAGGAAGGGCATCCGGCCGTAAAACATTGCTTCAAAAAGGGGACCGAAAAAAAACAACAACAACCACGGTTCCCGAAAAAGGCCAACCCCGCTTTGTGGGGAAAAATGGCCTCTAAAGGTGGTTATATTTTTTTTATATGGCTCACCTTTACTCCTGGAGCTTTGTACAAGAGGTTGGGTGCACCCCACAATCTAGTGGTACAGCACATTGGATTCACCTGTGAATGACTTTTGACTGAATGTCACCATTAAAGCGGTACTGAGTGGAATAGTCTTGCACTAATTACTGAGCAATTTTGCCTGTGATTTATAGCAGCAGTTGTTGTCACATCCGTCGTTCCCATAAGATTCACAGGTTTCTCTGCAAAGGATGCTCCAATTTGTCTATACTTTGATGCTGAAGCATCCTAGTGTGTGCGTGTGCCTGAAAATCATAGGTTTAAAAAATCCCATCCGTGTTGGTCGTACCCAGGGTCAGGTAATTGGCACAAAAAAAATTGCCAGAAGGAGGGAGACAACTTACAATTTTCACTTGTGCACATTCCACAGTGCAAGTAGTTTACCAAACCCTGCTGCAGACGGAGTATTATTAGCTACGGCACAAAATATATTTTCTCCACTATCACCCCATAGCAGCATCCCTCTCTCCCCAAGGCTACTGCCAAAGGGAGTGGATGTTTGTAGTCAATATAATTAGCAAATTCTTTCTTTTTGAAAGTTTGTATTTTTCATTTTATTATATATTATTTTAAACACTGGAGTTTCAAACAAATAATTATGTCACTGTGTTTGAAATGCATTTGGAAAATGTTTCCAATCCTCACCAGTGTTTACAAATGCCACGTTATGTTGCATTTAGTAGCGAGGTACCCGTGCTAAGCACGGGTGGGGAGCCACAAGCAACCAAACAATGCAGAAACGGTGAATACTAAACCATGGAGCCAATAAATTCCACGTTCCTGTGGCACCTTCAGTCGCACGCCAGAAATGGACAGCAGATTCGTGAAAGACTTCGGTTCAAAAAAAAAAAGGCAAATGGGAAACCATTAACCAATGAATTCCACATTCCTGTGCCCACCTGAAGGCGAACATCAATCACGGACAGCAGGTTCGTGAAGGACTTTCACGAAAAACATACCCGTTTGAATGATTCTATACCTAGTCAATGGCGAATATGCAAATGGCGATCTGCGAATGTCATGCTTAGAAAGTAGAAACCCTCGGCATTCACTTGCCTCATTCAGCATTCACTTGCCTCATTCAGCATTCACTTGAACTCAATATCTCTTTTTATTCCAAACAGCATAACTCCAATCACAAATGAAATAGCATTCATATAAAAACAAACTTTTACAAACACTCGTGACATAAAAAAAAATTTTTGTATCCTTGCTGATGTTGCATCCGGATATGGAGGAGTACCGTGCGGTTGGAAATTCGAAATCACAATTTTATTCGCTCAATTCCAAACAGTATAACTCCAATCACAAATTAAATAGAATTAATATAAAAAATAAACTTTTACAAACACTCGTGACATTAAAAAAAAATAAACATTTAAATCTGTGCTGACGTTTCATCCGGATATGCGGATATGGCTGTAAATTCAAAATCACAATTGTATTCACTCAATTCCAAACAGCATCATTCCAATCATAAATTGATACAATAACAAAATACTGTGTTTAAATGATGGTTGTATTGAGATATTATAAAACCAGCTCATTGTCGTCATGTGTTCACTTCTGGATTCGGGGCAGGTTCGTATCGAGTCGATTTCAAAATCATAATTTTTTGGAGGAATTTATGAAACCTACCTATCTTACAACATCCGCTGGGACCCCAAAACGTTCCACAGGTTTGGTGGGGCTAGCCCAAAAACTGAGGGAGTAGTTTGGGGATGAACAGACGGACAGACACTCCTTCCTGTTTTGTAATATAGATTCGCTTGAGCAGTGATTGTCCTGCATTTGCACAGCTTCTATTTGAATTGATCATGACTGGATGTTCATCATTGTGATCCGAATTGATGCATGCGCAGTTGCCCCACCTCAGTTTTGCATTGATATCAGTTGAACGTATGATATCAGAAGAGCAGTTCCAAGATGGCGGCTCCCTTAGAAGCATGCACCAGGGAGGAGCAACGTTCTGTCATCCGTTTCTTGGGAAGTGAGGATGTGTATCCCAGTGAAATCCATTGCAGAATGAAGATGCAATATGGTGATGCATGTTTATCGCTGCAGTAGGTGTACGACTGGGACAGGAAGTTTAAAAGTGGAGTGTCCAGTGTGGCAGATGCTCGCTCGGGCCGGCCTCACACACCCGACACACCAGAAATGGTTGCAGGAGTTGAGGGTGTGCTCAGGCAAAAATCTCATTACGCTGGATGAAGTTGTCTCCGAATTGAACATTAGCCATGGTTCAGCACACCATATTATTCACAACGTGCTGGGGTTCCGCAAGGTGGGTGCAGAGACAACTCACATCCGAACTGAAAGAATGGCGAGTGGACGCATGTGAAGAACTTCTGCGACGTTACGAAACAGAAGGCGCCGCTTTCTTACAGCGTGTAGTGACGGGATGAAAGCTGGGTCCACTACTTTCAGCCAGAAACGAAGAGGGCAAGCAAAGAGTGGCGCCATTCAACTTCACCGAAGCCCAAAAAATTCCGCACACAGCCATCCGCTGCAAAAGTGATGCTGACGCTCTTCTGGGATAGCCGAGGCTCACTTGTAGAGCACATTACATGCCCAGAGGGACCACAGTCACCAGTGCATCATACGACGACCTTAAAAATCATCTGAAACGAGCAATCAGATCAAAACGTCGTGGACTACTCATTGCCGGTGTTTTGCTGCAGCATGACAATGCTCGGCCCCATACTGCCAGCCCTGCAGCTGCAACAATCGAGGACCGACATTTTGAGTGTCTTGCTCATCCACCCTACTCGCCAGACCTCACCCCTTTGGATTACCACATCTTTGGGCCATTTAAAGAGGCGCTTGGTGGAACCACTTTCCGATCCAAAAAAAAGAGGTCCAAGAGGTGGTGCACGAATGGCTACACAATCAGGCCAATTTCTTTTTTTCCTAGGGGTATCCAGGCCATCGTAAGGCGCTGGAAAAAATGCATTGAATGCAATGGAGATCATGTTGAACAATAACAGTTGTTACATGTACATGCAATACACAAGTTGTGAAAAATATTTTAAGGTTCCTTATTGACTGCCGTGTGTGTGTGTGTGTGTGTGTGTGTGTGTGTGTGTGTGTGTGTGTGTGTGTGTGTGTGTGTGTGTGTGTGTGTGTGTGTGTGTGTGTGTGTGTGCGTGTGTGTGTGTGTGTGTGCGTGCGTGTGTGTGTGCGTGCGTGCGTGCGTGTGTGTGTGCGTGCGTGCGTGCGCGTGCGTACCCGGAGGGAGATCAGGAGAAGTGGTGGAAGTATTGGGCAGAAGAAGAGTGGACATATGTTGTGTGCAGGAGACGAGATGGAAGGGAAGTGGTGTAAGAATGGTGAAGGGTAGGCAGGGACAGAAATACAAGTTTGTGTGGCAAGGGTGCCCAGAAGGCGTGCATGGTGTTTGTGTCCTATTTTCTGAGGAGTTTGTAGACAGTGTGGCGAGTGTGACGAGAGTGAGTGTAAGGTTGATGATGGTGAAAATGATGATTAGAAAGCTCTTGGTGAACGTCATTTTGGGATATGCTCCGCATGTTGGTCAGAGCGATGAAGAGAAGGACAAGTTCTGGTGTGCAATAGAGAAGCTGATGGAAAACGTGAAAGATAAGGAAGTTGTTGTGGTAGGAGGAGACCTAAATGGACATGTGGGAAGGAGTATGGCCGGTTTTGAGGGAGTTCATGGGGGTTACGGATATGGTGTGAGGAATGGAGAAGGTTAAAGGATTTTGGAGTTTGCTGATGGAGCTGATTTGTTGATTTGTAATACTCAGTTCCAGAAAGAGGACAATAAGCTTGTTACATACACGTCAGGTGGGTCGACGACAACCGTTGACTACCTGCTGGTGCGTAGGCGAGATAGGGGGCACCTCCGGGACACAAAGGTGATCCCGGGGGCGGAGGCTGTTTCACAGCACCACTTGGTTGTCTGCGACATAAGGGTGAATGGTGCGAGGAGAGCTCAGCGGGTGAAGTACCAACCGAGAATGAAGGTGTGGAGGTTGAAAGTGGTGACAGTGAGGGAGGCATTAAAAGAGAGGCTGAGTACGGAAAGAGGATTGACGAGAAGAGGAAGAAGTTCAAGGAGTGGCAGAAGGCGAAGGGTACGGGGGGCAGAAAAGGCAGAGCATGGAAGTTATAAGGCTGCAAAGAAAGAGGTAGCAAAGGCGCAGGGCTGCAGGAGGCATGTAGGAAAATGTTCGGAGAACGCTTGGATTTGGAAGAGGGTCAGAGAGCGGTATTCAGGATTGCAAAGCAGATAGCGAAAGAGAGGTGTGATGTGATGGGGGTGAGTTGCTTGAAGGATGAAGTGGGACAAATCGTTGTGGACCCAGATGGAATTAAAGCAAGATGGAAGAGATATATGGAAATGCTGTTGAATGCAGAGATTGAATGGGATGGCAACATCGAGAGTAACCCAGTTTTAGGACGGGCAGAGAAGATAACTGAGAAGGAAGTTGAGGAAGCGATAAAAGCAATGAAGAGTGGAAAAGCGGGACGGCAGACGAGAGTTGTGGGAGATATTTTGAAGGCAGCAGGAAGTTGGGGTGTGAAGAGAATGACAGAGATCTGTAATCTGGTGGTGAAAGAAGGCTGCATTCCAATGGTTTGGGAACTAAGTACCCTCGGCCCTCGATGCAAGAGGAAAGGCGACCCTCTGGACTGTGGCTCGTATTGAGCGATAGTTATTGAAGCATGGAATGAAGGTATTGGAAAGGGTGTTGGAGAGGAGGATAAGGAAGAAAGTCAAGATCGAAGAAATGCAGTTTGGATTTATGCCAGGAAGAGGACCGACAGATGCGCTTTTTATTGTAAGGCAGTTGCAGGAGAAGTACATGGAGAAGAGGAAGAAGTTGTTTGTTGGGTTTGTTGATCTGGAGAAAGCATTCGATAGGGTTCCACGTGAAGTTGTGACATGGGCATTGAGGAAGTTAGGAGTGGAGGAATGGTTGATCAGAGTGGTGATGGCAATGTACGAGAGAGCGCGCACAGCTGTAAGGACTAAGGACGGGAACAGTGGTGAGTTTGAGGTGAAGGTGGGAGTGCATCAGGGGTCGGTACTAAGTCCACTACTATTTGTAGCTGTGATGGAGGTGCTGGCTCAGAATGTAAAGGAGGGTTTACCGTGGGAGTTGTTGTATGCAGATGATCTGGTATTGATTGCGGAAAGTATGGATGGACTGAAGGAGAAGATGAACAAGTGGAAGGAATGTATGGAGACAAAAGGTCTGAAGGTGAATATCGGAAAAACGAAGGTGATAGCAAGTGGTAAAGCATGTGGTGAGGTGGAAAGAACTGGGAAGTGGCCGTGTGCTATGTGCAGGCATGGTGTCGGAGTGAACTCCGTTCAATGTACAATGTGCGCTGAGTGGGTTCATCAAAAATGTAGTGGTCCGAGAGGGTCATTAACCAGTGTGGCAGCTGCATTCAAGTGTAAGGTGTGCACAGAGGGATCTGCAGATGGAGGAAATGTTGAGTTGGATCTTGGAGACGGCATGAAGCTGGAAGGTGTGAAAACATTTTGCTACCTCGGAGACATGCTGAATGGAGAAGGTGGATCAGACTCGGCAACGGTTGCTCGAGTGAGATGTGCATGGAAGAAGTTTTGGGAACTGAGTGGTGTGCTGACGTGGAGGGGAGTGTCGTTGAAGCTGAAGGGAAAGGTGGATGCTGCATGTGTGAGAAGTGTTATGATTTATGGGAGCGAGACGTGGGTAATGAACGTAGAGCAGCAACGAAGGGTGGAAATGCGAATGGTTCGGTGGATGTTTGGAGTATCGTTGAGAGAGGAGAACAAATGATGAATTGCGAAAGATGATGGGAATAGAGCCCGTGATGGATGCTGTGAAGAGAAACAGGTTGAGATGGTTTGAGCATGTGTTGAGGAAATATTGAAGTGACTGGTTGAGAAGAGTGATGGAAATGAATGTAGAAGGAAGTCAAGGACGGGGAAGACCGAGAAAGACTTGGCTAAAGATGGTGGAAGAAGAAATGCGGGCAAGGGGGTTAACAAGGGGAGATGCCAGAAAATAGGGCAAAACGGAGAAGATTGTCATGGGGACCGCAAGGCTAACCCCCGCTCTAGCAGGGAAAATGGCCTTAAAATGCCGATTGTTGTTGTTGTTTGCCGTCCAGGCATCACCATATGAAATGTGCAACACTCCAGTGTGAAATGTGCTTTTCCACCCCCACATTTAAACACAACTCATTACTGCAAGTAAAAGCATGAGCAAACTCTGCGATGCACCAACAGTATCGGAAATGCACCAACAGTATCGGAGATGCACCCGGAGGCCTCATGTGAACAAGGCGTTACAGTTGCCGTGTTTGCAGCGGTAACGGTGTACATATTCTCGTAAAATTATGATTAGCTGAGAGAAATTGCATTATTAACTGTCTCACTTTTTGGATGTTTTCTTCCATGGGGTTAGACTGCAGATCTGGCCAGGCTACGTGATGAATGTAAAGAAAGTGGATGGAGGAATGTTGCTCATGATGGATATTGCGCATAAAGTGTTGCGCATGGATTCTGTTCTGGAAGTGATGTAAGTGGGGCAGTCTTGCTCTGAAAACAGATTTCTTTTTGTGAATGCAATTTGTGCAATTTTGGTTTTCTTATTCTAAATTATTTTTGACTTTCTTTGTATTATCTGTGATAATCTTGTTATTTCTAATGATGGAAGGGCATTATTTATTTTTAGATTAATAAAATTTTGTGTTTTCCTATCACTGTCGGTGTATTTTCAAACCTGCAAAACAGCTCTTCATTATATTTATGAGTGTAACTGTTTCATAAGCTTGTGCTTTGTTTTTCAGGCAAGATTTGTACAATCATAAAGGTTATGAAACCTTTCGTGATGAATGCATGCGGCAGTTGGTGGGTGTAATAGTGGTCACTCGCTACAACAACCGCACTTACAGAATTGATGATATTGCTTGGGACAAGACACCACGGAGCACCTTTCTAAGCCATGATGGATCAATCTCTTTTGCCGACTACTACAAGTAATTTTGAGGTTTTGATAAATCTATGTAGCAAGTGTTTGTATGTCCGCTCTGTACCCATTGGTTGGACAGCTTGCCTGATGCCACCCACAATTGTAACCTGAAAAAAAGCAGAATACGTCTGCCATTTTGGTCCTATATTAAGCCTAAGACATCTTCAGAAGTGTCATATTCACTATCGCCATGCTCTCCCTACAAGTTTTCCGTTCAGTAGAAAGAAAACCTACGTGATTTGTAAAAGGATCATCAAATATCGAAATGTTGGATGCAATAGGCATCATGAGCCCTGTGAACCCACGCACTAACCTCGCACATCTCACAGTCACGCTATTGCATCTCACTATCGCATCTCGCGCTGTCGCATCTCGCACATCTCACTCTTTTACATGCAGCTGTAAATGCAGACTAATACAGGAGACACAACACAAGACCGTTGACGGGACAAGCTAAGCCACTGCGGAAGTGCCGTCACATCCTGGATGGAACACCAAGTACAAGCGACCCCACAATAATAATATTGCTGCCTTTCTCGCTGCACTCAGGAGGAATTTACTCCTCCACCCCATGCCCCCACCCCCTTCCATGAATGCCAACCAATGGGGATTGTCCTTGCTCTATTCTTTTAAATGCTGAACATCAAGTAAGGAAGCAGCACATGCCATTTTTTAAGTCTTTGGTATGTCTCAGCTGGGGTTTGAATCATTGGACTCAGAGCGAACACTCTAACCATTATCCCACCGAGTTTGGCCGACTTGCAAAATGGATGGATTTTGGACTTGTATACTACTTAGCCATTCACTGAATAAAATATATCTCCCATGAGCTCCAAAATTCTAGAAGTAGAAGCTTTTAAAAATATTTTTATATATATCTTTTTTTGTCCAAAGTCTTGGAAGTAAACCTATGCATTCTTTTGTTTCTAGAAATGGGTGCAAATAAATGTAGCCAGCTCAAACCTCAAACCTCATATTTCATTCCACAAAATTTTGTTCATCGAGCAACACACACTGTCTTTGAGGCAAACAGATAGCGCTCTTAAACTGTACTCTGTTTTTCTCCGTTTTGTGTGCTGCCAGACAAAGGAGCCATCTAAATATTACGTATTTAAAGTGGGGGATAAATTGTGAAAAATAATATTAAGAAATTAAATGTCACTCACCCTCACTAGTGGGGATGGTGGGGTTCTAGTGGGGTGGGAAGGTGGGAAACTAGTGGGGTTAGAAGGAAATTGACTCTAGGGAAAAGGTGGGGATGTTGCACAGGTCAGTATGTGGTCGGGGGTGATCTATGTGTTACGGATTCGTCACTTCCGTCTTTGTAGTTTTCATCCACTGGAAGCATTTTTAGTTCCATGTACTATTATGTTTATAGTTTGAGTGAAATGGAAATAACTGTCTTCAAAAGGAAAAATTAGTGTGTTAAAAGAAAAACGAAATGGATCGGGAGAAACCGGAAGAGAAAGATAAGGAAGCGAAAGCGGAGCAAAAGAGGTCGGGAGAAAAGCCGAGCTGCTTTGAAATATCGAGCGGACGCTGGCGAACGTGGGTCGCGAGCGAAGATTGGTTTTCCCGGGAAAGGGATTCCTGTGACAGAGTCGTGATCGCTGTGACAGATAAACCTGCGTGACGGGTTTTGCGGTTGATTCCGAAGAGACTCGTTGTTGGAGAGCAGGTGCGCCTCCATTACAGGCCCACCCGCCATTTCACCTCGCTCCAGCCTTTTCACCTCGCTCCAGCCATTTTACCGCGCCCAGCCGTTAGCCTGGTTCGCGTGTGTAACGTGGATTTCGACTGGGAATTCGTGGTTCTCCGTTTGGGAGCCGCTGAATGTTCATACCAGCATCATGGTCTGGTGAACCGAAGGTGTGATTTCCCAGTCGCCTTTTGGGTGCACCTTTGCCTGACCGACGTCGGCCCGACACCTCACCAAGCGGCTCTTAGGCAGTGTCGACTGTCAGCCGACCTGGGTTCTGGTCTCGATACGACCTGTTTCTTGTGATCACTGGAGCGTGGATCGACTTTGGCCTGGTGCCGGGACAGTGACTTTTGGAATGTTACATTTCGCTCACGTGGAGCACAGTGAGTTATCGAGTTAAGAAGCTGGTGGTACCATCATAGGAATTATAAGGTATTTTGGTTGTGCAATTTAAATATATTGAACTTGTGCTGTTATTATTGTGCGATACTAATACAATACTTGGTTTTTGGTAACAACTGATTGGTGTGGTTTCACCATTGGTCATTGGCACACATAATAGCACATCTTTCTGCCGTGACTCCTTTCGAGGCTCGGAGTTTGGGGAGGAGCACGTAACACTATGAAAAAAATCTATTATTATTTTGCAAGGTTTGTACATGATCCCGAATTGCGCACACATTACAGTTAGTCTCATAAGTTCTCACTTGCTTCACTTTCACTAGATCCGATGATTTTTGCAACCCATGTCCTTTTAACTTTTAAAGATTCAGCACATGATCAAAATTCAAAATGTGTAAATTTGTAACCATTTATTGTAACACAGGAACCATTACAATTTGGAAATTGGAGATATGGATCAGCCTCTTCTCATGCACCGACCAAAGAAGAAAGTCATTCCTGTAGGGCAGGTAAAAAGCAATAGAGATTACAAAATAATTGTCATCTGAAAGGTGTTTTATGTTACACTCGCCCTCTTGTGCAACTGTGTTGGAGTTGATCTTTACTGTTTCTCAAAAATGTGATGCTTCGAGATATCTTAAACTGGAGGTCATGAAGTAATGCAATAGCTAAACAAGAAAGAGCAATCAAAGATTGCAGACCCTCGCCAGGATGTTTTCAGTGGTTTGTAAGGCTTTTGTGTTAAAAACAAATATTGGGGCCAAACCACGTGACCGATGACGTCATCATTATTTTATTTTTTTCTCCACCAATTTATCCCTAGATGATGCTCAAGAAATTTCATATTTATCGGATGAAGTTTCGTACTTGTCGAATTATGACATCATAATGGAGGCACCTATGACATCATCATTAACATATTTTATTCCCCATGGAGAGTTCTTTACAATGAGCCATGTCTCAATTTTCTCTATTAAGCGCTTTCGGAGATATAGAGGTGCAAAGTTTTTCGGTTTTTCCAAGATGATGCCCATACCACGTGACCTATGACGTCATAATTATCATGAAGAATTATACAAGTGGAGTTGCACATATGGTGGAAATTTTCTGTCAATCGGACCAACGGTTGCTGAGAAAATCATATTTATTCTGTGCGGACAAACAAACAGATGAAAAATCTGTCAGAGACCGAGGACTTGCCGGAATTTACTTTTTTATCGGCCATTTAGGACAAATATGGCTGCCGAACCACGTGACCGATGACGTCATCATTAAAATATTTTATTCCCCATGGAGAGTTCTTTACAATGAGCCATGTCTCAATTCTTTCTATTCAGCACTTTTGGAGATATGGAGGTGCTAAGTTTTGCGGTTTTTCCAAGATGGCGGCCGAACCACGTGACCTATGACATCATCATTAACATATTTTATTCCCCATGGAGAGTTCTTTACAATGAGCCATGTCTCAATTTTTTCTATTCAGCACTTTTCGAGATACAGAGATGCTAAGTTTTTCGGTTTTTCCAAGATGACGGCCGAACCACCTGACCGATGACATCATCATTAACATATTTTATTCCCCATGGAGAGTTCTTTACAATGAGCCATGTCTCAATTCTTTCTATTCAGCACTTTTGGAGATATGGAGGTGCTAAGTTTTGCGGTTTTTCCAAGATGGCGGCCGAACCACGTGACCTATGACATCATCATTAACATATTTTATTCCACATGGAGAGTTCTTTACAATGAGCCATGTCTCAATTTTTTCTATTCAGTACTTTCAGAGATATGGAGGTGCAAAGTTTTTCGGTTTTTCCAAGATGGCGGCCGAACCACGTGACTGATGACGTCAACATTAACATATTTTATTCCACATGGAGAGTTCTTTACAATGAGCCATGTCTCAATTTTTTCTGTTCAGTACTTTCGGAGATAGAGGTGCAATGTTTTTCGGTTTTTCCAAGATGGCGGCCGAACCACGTGACCGACGACGTCATCAATTGGGCACAGTCTATTCCTGGGAAAGACCAATATTTGTGCAAAGCTTGGCGATTCTACATGCAACGGTGTAGACGTAGTGCTGCAAACAAACAGACAAACAAACGAACAGATCAACATACTTGCCGGAATCTTTTCCGGCAAGTAACAAACTGACCCAAATGCAATACCCTCTCCTCCTGCGAGGGTAATAACAGAGGGTTGGAAGAGTAATTTAGCTCTCAGAGTAGCAGTGTGGAGCCTGTAGACATGGATGCTACAAATTCTAATTGGGAAGAGTACAGACTCCTGCAGAATAGTTTGATCGTAAAAGTGACAGCAGCTAGATATTGAAGGCAAGAAAAGCCAGCAGTAGGCTGCCACGTTGAAGGACGAAGTTGGGGATTGAAAGAGGTGGGTTTGGGGTGTTTTAACGGGGGTAGAAAAGATCTCAAGGTTTTCGATGGGGGAAGATAAGAGATGGTGGTGAACAGCTGTTTTAAAGACCTGGAGGGAGGAGTGGGATTGAAGAGAGTGAGGGAGTTTGTTCCAGAGGCGGGAGAAAAGAGGAATGAAGGAGTGAAGGTGAGCAGAGAGTCTTGATTTTGGTAGCTTCACCAGAAGAGGGTTGCTGGCAGATCTTCTGCGTCCTGCAGGAATATTTGGGGGACAGAGCCCAGAGAGAGAGCTGGGGGAGCAAGGCCGGAGAGGAGTCGGTCGAAGACAGAAAGACCACCAAACCTGCCTGCGGTGAGTGAGTGAAAGACCCTCAGAATCAGCTTCATCGCGGGAGATTCGAATGATTCTGAATGCTTTGGTTTCAACCATGTGAAGCCGAGCTAGGTGTGAGGCAGGAGCACCAGCCCAGAGGGTAGAGCAGTATTCCATTGAGCTGCAGATGAAAGCTTTGTATGTGGTGAGGAGCTCAGAAGTGCCAAGGAAGGACTTCAGATGAAGAAGGATGCCCAGTCGGCGACTGGCTTTGGAGGCCAGCTTGGAAGTGTGGTTTTCCCAGGAAAGATCATGGCAGATAGTGAGACCCAAAAGCTTGAGTTGCAGAACTTCTTCGATAGGACTGTTCAGAAAGTAGATGGGAGGGTCGTCCAGATGGTCTTTTCAGAGAGACAAAGTGAGAGTGTGAGATTTTTCAGGATTGAAAGACATGTTCCACTTGTTTGACCAGTTTGTGATATTGTCCAGGTCTGCAGAGAGTGAAGAGGCTGCTGTCTGCCGATCTGAGCGTTGAGATATGGAGCGGCAGAGAGTGGAGTCATCAACAAATATATGGAGAGGATTTATCCAGAGAGTCGGAGAGATCATTAATAAATACCAGAAAAAGCACTGGGCCCAGACCACAGCCTTGAGGAACTCCAGCCTGAACAGGAAGGGGAGATGAGAGAATTCCATTCAGGGCTGCGACCGTCCGCAAGCCATGCGTGGAGGTTTCCATGGATACCATAAGAGGAGAGTTTTAATAAGAGGAGAGTTTGGTAAGAGGAGAGTTTGGTGAGCAGGGCGGGGTGCCAGATCGTATTGAAGGCACGTGATATGTCGAGGGAGACAGCTCTGATTTCCTGTTTGGCATTGAGGACCTCCATCCATTGTTGAGACAGCAGAAGCAGCATGTTCAGAGTAGAATGACTTGGTCTGAATCCAAATTGATGATCTGTGATCAAGCCATTGGAGAAGAGGAAGGATTTGATGTTATTTTAATTTGATTTGATTAATTCATCTCTTATTGCACTTTGCTGTTATTTATTTTATTGCACTCAGCAAGGAGTATGTTTTTGATATTTATTTGTGTATGATTGTTTTGGATCTGGAGAAGCAGTATCTATTTTTTCTAGAATACTTTCAAAATCAGCATATATTACAAACGGATGTTTGATTGTTTTCTTTTCATCTTTGAATGTGATCTTTGAGCCTTCTTCAGGCATATTGATTACCGTTGATTTATGATCACCACAATAATTTGAATGTTTATCTAATCTTTCTTGTGAATTGAAGAAGTTAAGACAACGCAAACAAATATATATTTTATTTGTTCTTTAATCATGACAAATATGTCATATTTATAATGTCATAATGTCATATTTTTCTTTTTTGGGATGTTGCTAGGATCAACCAGATGCCATTTGTTTGGTACCAGAGTTTTCATCGATGACTGGTATTTCAGACAAGATGAGGTCAGACTTCAGCTTGATGAAGGTAACTTTAAAAATTCCAACATTTATAAATAAATAAAAAATTACATTTTAATAAAAACTGAACAATTGTTGTTAAAATCCATATATTGTGTGTGATGTAAACAAAAAAAATAAAAAAATATGGAGTTGCAGTTAAAACATTTGATTGAAATAATTTGTATCATTGTAAAACTTGCATGTTTTTGGATTTTGTGAATATTTTGTGCATAATGGGTTTTAAACTTTTTGACAAAATTGGATGCAGATTTCAAATCGTCACATGCATAATACTTTCATTTAGTCATGATCAGGTTCTTTAGAATTCAGTAATAATTTCATTTTCCCAATACACAACAGTGTGGAGAAGAGTTAAAGAAAAATACACTAGTTCAATACAAGTTCAATACAAATTCAATACAACAATACAATACAAGTTCAATACAAATACAAAAATACACCAGAACCCTGGTGTTGGGCTCGCGGCTAGGGTACCGGCTTAGGATCCGAGGATCCTGGGTTCGAATCCCGGTCGATCGCTGAATTAACGCCAGGGGGGTTGACAGCCTGTCATCCTTCCGAGGTCGGCAAATTGAGTACCAGTTCACTGGTAATTCCCTGTTTGTCGTTAAAGGCGGCAAAAAGGGTTGGCGTCAGGAAGGGCATCCGGCCGTAAAACATTGCTTCAAAAAGGGGACCAAAAAACAACAACAACCACGGTTCCCGAAAAAGGCCAACCCCCGCTTTGCGGGGAAAAATGGCCTCTAAAGGTGGTTTGTATATTACACTAGTTCACTGACCTCATTAAATGATGAGAAAATCTCACTAAAACTTAATTAATGAATTAAGGGGTGTTATTATGTGGTCTCTGTCAATTAAGATGATATTGCATGTCATCTTTTTAAAATTATATTAAGAAAAATATATTATTTTTATATATTATATTGTGGGAGCTGTGCTCGCACGATAAAGCCAGACAAAATGGACGACACAGGAATGAAGTTTCACCGAGCTATTTATTTAGCTCAAAACCAAAGAACTCAAAAGCACACTGAATCCGCCCCTCGAACGGGCGGCAATTTATATCGCAAACTGAACACACAAAAGCCACGCCTCTCAGGTGGGGCGTGGTATGCAAAATAGGTAAGTCACGCCTCCCGACGGGGCGTGGTATGCAAGGCAAGTGTTCGCCCGAGAAGGGCAACAAGTCTGGACACGCCCGGGCGAGTCCGGACACGTGACCGCTCGCCGGTTGAGTCATCGGCCGGTGCACGGTAATTGTGTCATGCTTCCGGTAACCGCTACATGCGCCCCCCCCCAGAATTAACCTGCACCGGGAGAGTCAGTTTGAGGGGGGTCCTGATGACCCGGCCGAAACGACCCCTGGTGATTCGTGTGGGGGTGGTAGGCGGCGTGGCGGTGGATGGTAGGGCGGGGGGCTTGGTTGACGGGGGACGGTCCTACCGTGGAGGTTGGTCGAGGTCCAAATGGGCCGGCTTGAGGCGGTCCACGGAGATACGGTCCGGCTTGCCGCTGATGTCGACGATGAATGACTTGTCCCTCTACAGGACCCGGAAAGGTCCATCGTACGGCGGCCGGAGCGGTTCCCGGTGTGCGTCATGCCGGATAAAAACGTACTCCGCAGTGCGAAGTGCTGGGGGGACGTGGGGTTGGGGGCAGCCGTGGTGGAACGTGGGCACGGGGGCAAATCTCCTGGCGGCCTCCTGGAGGTCCGAGCGTTGGCGAGCCGCGGACCAGGGGCCGGTGGCGTCGGGGATGAATTCGCCCGGCACGCGCAGTGGCTGGCCGTAGACCAGCTCGGCTGTGGAAGCCTGGAGGTCCTCTTTAGGGGCCGTTCGGAGGCCCAATAGGACCCACGGGAGCGGCCAACCGCAGGCCGCGGCCAATCGAAGGGGACGTCGGCCAACCGCAGGCCTGTGTCCGCTGTCCGGAGGGCTTGCACCGCGGGGTCGGCGGTCTGGTCGGCCGCCATGCGGGCGAAGTCCACACCCAGGTGGACGGCGTTCGTGCCGGACCGGGACAGGCAATCGGCCACAGCGTTGTCCTTGCCCGCGACGTGCCGGATGTCCGTCGTAAATTCGGACACGGCGGAGAGGTGGCTCTGCTGGCGGGCCGACCACGGCTCCGTAACCTTGGCCATAGCGAAGACCAGGGGTTTGTGGTCCACAAACGCCGTGAACGGGGGGCCCTCCAAAAGATGGCGGAAATGGCGAACAGCCAGATAAAGGCCGAGGAGCTCGCAGTCGAAAGCGCTATACCTGCGCTCGTTAGGGAGAAGCTGCCGGCTGAAGAAGGCCAGTGGTTGCCAAGCCCCGTTCACCCACTGTTCATGCACGGCGCCCACCGCGTGGTCGGAAGCGTCCGTGGTGAGGGCGCTAGGTGCGTCGAGCGCCAGGTGCGCCAGCATGGTCGCGTTGGCAAGGGCCAGCTTAGCACCCGTGAACGTCGCGTCCATCTCTGTGGTCCAGGCGACGTCGTGCTTGGCCGGCTTGCCCCGGAGGGCTTCGTACAGGGGGCGCATGAGTTGGGCGGCGCGAGGCACGAACCAGTGGTAGAAATTTACCATCCCCAAAAATTCCTGTTGGGCTTTGATGGAGCGGGGGCGCAGGAAACTTGTGACTGCCTCCACCTTGGTAGGCAGCGGGACGGCCCCGTGCTTCGTGATGCGGTGCCCCAGGAAGTCGACGGCCGTTACGCCAAACTGGCATTTTGCCAGGTTGATGATGAGGCTGTGCTGGCCGAGGCGCTCGAAAAGCGTGCGTAGGTGGACGAGGTGCTCCGCCCGGGAAGTGCTGGCGATGAGAATGTCATCCAGGTAGACGAACAGAAAGGTGAGATTGCGCAGCACACTGTCCATCAGTCGCTGGAAGGCCTGGGCCACGTTCTTCAGGCCGAACAGCATTCGGAGGAACTCAAAGAGGCCAAAAGGTGTAATTACAGCCGTCTTCGGAACGTCGGCCGGCCGGCCAGGTACCTGGTGGTAGCCCCGAATTTCACCCGCCCCGCCAAACGGGTGGAAAAGTCCTGTATGTGTGGTGTCGGGGGTGGTGGCGTCGTTGAGGTGGCGGTAATCGCCGCATGGTCGCCATCCGCCACCCGGTTTGGGCACGATGTGCAGGGGCGAGGACCATGCGCTATTCGAGCGTCGCACAATGCCCAATCGCTCCAGCGCGTCGAATTCTGCCTTCGCCGGGGCGAGTTTGGCCGGGTCGAGGCGGCGAGCCCTGGCATAGACCGGTGGACCTGTGGTCGGGATGTGGTGTTCGACGCCGTGCTTGACGGCGACGGCCGAAAACGTCGGCTGCGTGAGGGCGGGAAACTCGGTGAGTAGGCGGGTGAAATCGTCCACGGCCGGGAGCGCGCAGGCTAGCTTGGTCGGAGCGGAGTCGCTCAATGAGCAAGCGAGCGAGCTGAAGGTCTCCACGTTGATGAGCCGACGCCGTTTGACGTCGACCAAAAGCCCATGCGCACAAAGAAAATCTGCACCCAGCAAGGCCATGGGCACGTTTGCCGTGATGAAGTCCCACCTGAAGCGCTGGCCCCCGAAGCAGAATGCGACGCTGCGCGAACCGAAGGTGCGGATGGAGGAACCGTTTGCGGCGACCAAGGCAGGGCCGCATAGCGCGGCCTGTTTGTTCTGCACCGAGGCGGGTATCACGCTCAGCTGAGCGCCGGTGTCACACAAAAAACGCTGCCCGGACTCCGTGTCAGTGATAAACAGAAGGCTGCCTGAAAGGCCGACGCTCATGGCAGGTAGCGAGCGCCGGCCTGGTCGTTCCCCGACCTGCCGAAAGTGCATGGTGGGCGGCAAGTTCTGGCCGTCTGCCAGAACCTGGCATGGTAATAGCACATGGTCCGCTCTGGTGGAGGCTCCGGCGGTCGCGTCGGGTTCGGTCGACGGGGCGTCGCGGCGGCCGCTGCCGTCATTGGCATGGACTCGGCCGGTGGAGGCGCCGGTCGTGGCGCAGGCGTTGCCTCAGTTTGCCCAGGGTCCCAGGCGGCCGCTCCGACATGTCGCCCGGCCGAGAAAAATTTATCGGCCTCCTTGGCCAGGGCGCGAGGGTCCGTGATGGGCAAATTAGCCAAAGCTAATCGTACCTGCCCGGGTAGCCGCTGGAGGAACAGCTCGCGGAAGAGGAAGTCCGGGCTGTGGTCACCGAGAAGAGCAAGCATGTGGTCCATGCTTTCAGATGGACGTGCCTCGCCCAGCTCCGGGAGGTGTAGTAGTTGTCGTGCGCGTTCGGTCTCCGTGAGTCCAAACGCACCGAGGAGTAGGACTTTGAGCGCACCGTATTTGTCGGTGTTCGGCGGGTGCTGGAGGAAGCTCAGGACCCGGGCAGCGGAGGAGGCGGTGAGCGCAGAGACCACATGGTGGTAGCGCGTCGTGTCCTTCATAATCTTTCGCAGGGCGAATTGAGAAGCCGCTTGGGCAAACCAAACGGCCGCGTGCGACTCCCAGAAGCCCGGGAGCTTCAAAGCTGCAGCTGACTCCATCGCTGTGTTCTTAGAAAGGGGTCACGAATTGTGGGAGCTGTGCTCGCACGATAAAGCCAGACAAAATGGACGACACAGGAACGAAGTTTCACCGAGCTATTTATTTTGCTCAAAACCAAAGAACTCAAAAGCACACTGAATCCGCCCCTCGAACGGGCGGCAATTTATATCGCAAACTGAACACACAAAAGCCACGCCTCTCAGGCGTGGTGTGGTATGCAAAATAGGTAAGTCGCGCCTCCCGACAGGGCGTGGTATGCAAGGCAAGTGTTCGCCCGAGAAGGGCAAGTCTGGACACGCCCGGGCGAGTCCGGACACGTGACCGCTCGCCGGTTGCGTCATCGGCCGGTGCACTGTAATTGTGTCATGCTTCCGGTAACTGCTACAATCTATTATTTTTTTATTAAAGAGGTAATACCGCTGCCACCAAAGTTGGATGGAGGTTATGTTTTCACCCCTTTCTGTTTGGCTGCCATCAGGATATCTCAAAAAGTTTGACAGATTCCGACAAAATTTGGTGTACAGGTTTGGGGTGTGATAAAGACGAATTGATTAGATTTTGGTGAAGATCCGAATCCCGGAGTAGTTTTAATCGATTCTTCACCATTGAGACACGGGGACAAAAACTATATACAACACAATATCTCCAAAAGTTGTGAACGAGTTATGACAAAATTAGGTGGAAGAGTTGGTTAGGTGACAAGAACAGGCTGATTAGATTTTGGTTCAGGTCCTGATCCAGAAGAGGCCTATCAGTGGGATGGAATACCGAACATAAACCGTTCAGCCTGGCGGAGGTATGTGCTCTACCGAGTGCCGTTCTAGTTACAAATGTATTGTCGTGCGACTCCGGTTAACACCAGAAGGTCGCGGATAGGTCGAAACGGTTTATTCGGAGGCGACAACCAAACACGGATTTTACTATGTCACACGGGAGGAAGAAGGAAAATGGAAGCTGCGCAAAAAGCTTACCTTGTGCGCTGACTGCAGCTTCGATCCTGCAAGGAAATTAATTCAACCGGGCACAGGTTTAACAGGGAATGGAAAATAATACAAGGATTTATTGTCCCCCGTCGCACCGCGGAGCGAAAGGGGGACTATGGTTTTCCCCTCCGTGCGTGCGGGCGTAAGCGAAGGACCGCATTCGAATTTGGTGTGTGGGTGCAACCCACGTCAAAATCCAAGATGGTCGCCACCATGTATGTCTGATGCCATGTATGTCTGAACCTTGTGAGCGGAATATCTTGAAAAATAAGCAAAGTACCAACTTCGAATCTGGTGTGTGGGTGTATCTAGGCATAAGGAAGAACCCTATTGAAAATTGGGTCGCCACGTCAAAATCCAAGATGGCCGCCGCCATGTATGTCTGAACCTTGTGAGCGAAATATCTTGAAAAATAAGCGAAGTACCAACTTCTAATCTGGTGTGTGGGTGTATCTAGGCATACGGAAGAACCCGATTGATAATTGGGTCACCACGTCAAAATCCAAGATGGCCGCCACCATATATATGTCTGAACATTGTGAGCGAGATATCTTGAAAAATAAGCGAAGTACCAACTTCTAATCTGGTGTGTGGGTGTATCTAGGCATACGGAAGAACCCGATTGAAAATTGGGTCGCCACGTCAAAATCCAAGATGGCCGCCGCCATGTATGTCTTTCCCCTTGTGAGCGGAATATCTTGAAAAATAAGCGAAGTACCAACTTCTAATCTGGCGTGTGGGTGTATCTAGGCATAAGGAAGAAGGCTATTGAAAATTGGGTTGCCACATCAAAATCCAAGATGGCCGCCACAATATATATGTGTGAACCTTGTGAACGAAATATCTTGAAAAATAAGCGAAGTACCAACTTCTAATCTGGTGTGTGGGTGTATCTAGGCATAAGGAAGAACGCTATTGAAAATTGGGTCGCCACGTGAAAATCCAAGATGGCCGCCTCCATGTATGTCTGAACCTTGTGAGCGAAATATCATATCATAGCATGTTTTCTGCATCCTCCACTTTGTCAACTCACATCACTTCCCCGACGGGGGACCTAGGCGTAACCCTTGTTGCAAAGAAAATTGAGACAGGGAAAAGCACGCGCCGGTAATAAATATCCTAATCGGGACGTCCCCACACACAGATTTCAGAAACAAGACACAGGAAGATGAATTAATAAAAAGAAAAACGTCTGTTATGTAATTGTAAAATGTTCTGCCTATGTGGCCTTATCTCGTATCGTCTTGCGTCCCCAAGCTCCGCCGCACACCACGAGGCCCCTCGCTACAGCACCGCGAAGGCCCGAGCCAACACCCACTCCGTTCGCACACGATGCCCCAAAGCAGGAAAAACACCGCGCGTCCAACGCAGGCTAGCGGCTCCAAGCGAGGTTGATCTTCACACACGATCGGCTGGCCACGTCCCAGTCAACTCTCCCGAAGGAAACGTGCAAGAAGCAAGCGAACTCCACTCGGGCTATGACTCGACTCAACTCGGGCTGCGCAAGACGAAGAAGAGCTGCAATAGCGAGCTGCGCAAAAAAAGAACCGGATGTGCTCTCTCTCTCTCTCTCTCCCTCCGTCTCTCCCTCATAAAATGTCGTTCGGCGCGCGCTTAAATAACCTTTTCGGTGACGTCAGCCTTGGCGCGCTACCAACCAGCGACTTCCACTGAACCTTCCAGCTTCGCGCCTCTCGCAATCGTTGGCTGGAGGTTCGCGCCCAGCGCGCCGACTAATCACAGGACCGTAGCGTGGCGATAGCACGTAGCGTGTAGCGTGATGATAGCACATGGCACTCGATGTGGCTAGGCCTGTCGGAGATGTAACTGGTGGCGGTGCCCCGGCCTGGTTTCTTTGCCTGTTCCTTCCGAAGTCACTGTCAGGGAAGGGAGTCATTTAATGTTGCACTAAGGAGATCCTAACGAAGTGACTAAGTGGTTGCGGTGCCAAAAGGGACAAAGGTTTAGCTGACGAGGTGAGACATACAAGGGCTCCACTCTGTAATCCCTAACTCTACTTATTACTCGAACATCCTGGTATGCTCACAAGTATACTCTTAAACGACAAAATGCCTACACATGAATAACTTATTACAAGGTCAGATTCCTTACCGTGACAGACGAATACCTACCTACACAGATCTATCTGGCTCTACATATCACTACCCCACCCGACATAACAGTATCTTACTATAATTCACCAAATGTCCGTCTGTCTGTCTGTTTGAAGGTACCGTAAAAACTGCTAAACCGATCGCAAAGATATTTTGGGTGGATAATCCTGGGATCTGCAGGAGTAAAATAGGCTATTTCGTTTTCCCAAATTCAGCTTTAGTCTCCAGCATTCTCAGGGTTGGACTCCCGTGTAATATTCGCGTTCGCATAACGTTCATTGTGACTATGTTCTCATTGTGACGATGTATGTGTTCACGGTAGTGTTTGACATGACGGTGTGAACGTAATTTCGTAATGTTTTTCGTTTCGTAATCCTTTAATGAACGTTTAATGCCCTTCGATGTCCGGGGCCGCACGCGCGCTACACTGGACGGGCCAGCGTGTACCTTGCCCTTCACCGCCAGGCTCGGGTAAACCGCTGAGCCCCATCCATGATGGGAACTGGGGCTTGAGACAGTGTCCCACGAACGAGGAATTCCCAGTAAGCGCGAGTCATCAGCTCGCGTTGATCAAGTCCCTGCCCTTTGTACACACCGCCCGTCGCTACTACCGATCGGACGGTTTGATGAGATCCTCGGATCAGCCCCTGCACGGGCCATTCTCGGCTCGTGCCAGTGCACCGAAAAGATGAGTGAACTTGACTGTCTAGAGGAAGTAAAAGTCCGTAACAAGGTTTCCGTCGGTGAACCTGCGGAAGGATCATTATCGGGACAACATGAGAGCGAGCGAGACGTACGTGGTACGTGATCGTCCATGTACTGTTTAGCCATGTACTGTTTAGATTTTGATGATTTGCGTGTGATATGATTTAACGGATGTTTATATGAATCGTTTTTAAATAAAAAAGGCTTCAATTTCTGATATTTTACCTTTTCATTTGGGCTTCCCAATTGAAGCCCCGCCCCTAAGGGTGGGTACTGTTGCTAGTTGACTCAATTCTCTCTTTCTCAAAAAGATTGATGACTTTAATTATGCAGTTTTTTTCAGGTATTTCTACTTGAACAGTTAACCATGTTCGTTTTTTTTAGCTCACCTGGTACACAATTCCGGGGAGCTTATGCGATGGTGCAACGCCAGCCCGTAAACACTTGCAACTTCTCCGAAACTGCTGATTGGATTGTGGCCAAACTTGGCACAAAATGATATTTGATATGTTGCAACTCAAGTTTGTTCACAGTATGAAAAAAATCGGGATCTAAGGGGGTCTTTCTGGGGGTCAAAGTGGATCCAGGTTTGACCCCCTAAAATAGGAATTTACTTTTTCCTATGAAACTACACACACTGTTTTGATGAAACTTGACCACAACCTTCATCACCCATGATGTAGCAAAGTTTGTCCACGACATTAAAAAAATCGAGGTGTAAGGAAGTCTACGGGAGGTTTGAGCCCCCAACATAGGTATTTGCTCTCTTCTCCGGAACTACACACACGCTTTTGATGAAACATGAGCACAACCTTCATCACCCGTGATATACCAATGTTTGTTCACTGCATTATAAAAATTGGGCTCTGACTGGTGTGTGGGGGCTGCACCCCAAAATAGGTATTTGCTTTCTTAGAAATTACACATACAATTCCGATGAAACGTGACAACAAAGTTCAGTTCATCACCCTGATATACTAATGTTTGTTCACGCATTAGAAAAATCGGGATCTAAGAGGTCTACGGGGGAGGTGCTAAAATAGGTATTTTTTTTGGTTTGTTTGTTTAAAGCCATGTGATTATGTTCGTATGATTCTACATGCTGCTCTGTCTTCTCGCAACTATTGAAATTGGTATTTGCTTTCTCCACTGAAACTACACACAATATTTCAATGAAACTTTCCCACAATCTTAATCACCCGTGATGTACCAATGTTTGTGCAGAGCATTCGAAAAATTGGGGTCTGAGGAGTTATATGAGGAGGGTTGGGGTTGGGAGGAGGGTAGGGGGGGGTTCTCCCCAAAATAGGTATTTGTTTCTTTAAAGTCTTCTGATTATGTTAGTATGATTCTACATGCTGCCCTGTCTTTGAGCACATTGGTTTAAAATACCTTTAGTCAGTGTAGTATACTGCTTTATTCTACCAGGGGTATTGCCCCTGTTTTTTAAATCTGTCCTTTAAGTTTTAATGTATATATTCTTGCAGTTTGTATTCAGGAAAATGTACATTTCGTTTGTATGATGCAGGCAGTTTCAGAGTACACCCGTTTGACACCAATACAGCGAAAAGCTTCACTGGAGAAATTTGTGCAAAATGTTATGCATACTCCAGACGCAAAGAAGGAGCTTCAGCAGTGGGGTCTTGAGATAGACCCTGCATTTTTCCAGGTAGTTTTGAAATATTGTTGTCACAAGCTTTAAAATAATTGTGGATGCAGTTTTGGCATGCATGTCTTTTCATGACTTATCTCTTGACATTAAGCTAAACAAGTTAGTTTTATGTCAATAAATTAAAATGTAAAAATTGTTTACTGTCACTGTAGCTTTCATTCGCAGACTTTTTTGTTGATGAAGTCGAGGCTCGTATAAGAGCTCACACATAGGACATACCATAAAGGGAGCGGGAGAGAGAGGGAAACACAACAACCGTATGGAACAGGGACATTAGGAGATCTGTAGAAAATAGATAGTTGAGGTGGGTTACACAGGATAAACAAGATGGACACTACAGGGGCTTTCATGAAAGAAAACAGAGAATTTGAAGGAGGTGGGTTTGGCATGGAGTAATGGTTAAAGTAATGGTTGTATGAAGGACGAAGGTATCTATGTTAGAGGTGGTTGTGAATTCGTGGGGTGGGTTGGTTTAATTACCTCCATCACCAAAGGTGGATGGTGTTATAATAACATATAATAATAGTGTTATAATATAACAGTGTTATAATAACATTAAAATAACACGTCCACCACCAAAGGTGGATGGAGGTAATGTTTTCATCCCTGTCTGTCTGCCTGCTTGTTTGTCCGTTTGTGAACAAAATATCTCAAAAAGTTGTGGACAGATTCGGACGAAATTTGGCAGAGATGTGGCGTATGTGACAAGGACGAAATTATTCGATTTTGGTGAAGATCCGGAATCGGATCCGGCTACTGTAATTTTTATGTGATTCTTCACCATTGGGAGATAGGGCCAAAGACGATACATAGCAGGATATCTCAAAAAGTTATGGATGGATTTGGACGAAACTTGTTGGACAGGTTGTGTGTGTGACAAGTACGAATTGATTCAATTTTGGTGAAGATCCGGATCTGGATCCAGCTCGTATAATTGTTTAAGTATTTCTTCACCATTGAGTGATATGGCCAACCAGGCGGAGGTATGCTCTCTACTGAGTGCCATTCTAGTTGTGCATTTTTTTATATTTGTTTGTGGATTGGGATGGAAAAATGTCAACATATGTCATGATGGAAAAACATAAAAGGATTGTGTTGTCATTCCTTCATTGTCATTCCTTCCTACCTTGTTTGGTTGTTTTTTGGGAATGACATCCCCATGTGTTTTTTCATTATAAAAGTGTTTTCTAACTTGTTTAACTCGATTTTTCCAGATCTAGTTGCCTATGAAGTCCACATCCAGTAAATTATTTTGAGGGGCGTTTACATGGGGATCTCCCCCTTCCTCCCCCGACCCACATAATTGTCTATTTTACATGCCAACATTGCATAATTCTTCTTTACCCTCTCTCCTTTTTCTGCTCCTTACCTTCTATTCTATTCCATACTTCTATATCCTCCAAATCTTCCTTCCCTTCTCTCCCAAATTCTGCTCACCCCCTTTCCTTCTACAGCCATACATTCTCGTATTTTCCTCTATTTACTGCCTACCTATATGTACACAATAAAGAGATACCTCCATTCCCATCCTCTTCCCTTCTGGTCCTTTACTCAGTGGTAGTTAGTATTTCTAGTTTCCTACCTCCCCACCCTCCCTACCCTCCCTACCCTGTATAAGTGTAATAAATAGATGCCTTATAAAGGGATCACATGATAACATATATTTACATAAGGAGGAGGTACTGCACAACTTGCTTGAACAATAGTATGAATACGGTATATGGAAAGGTGAATTCAGAATGCTCTTATCAATAACCGTTATGTCGCTCTGTGAACCTCAATTAAAGCGACAGCTGTTCTTGGCCCTTTGCTTCGTAAATTTCACATTTTGTCATCTTATCCACGTGGCCTTGTATCCATGACAGAGACTTTACGGCAATTTCTCACTCTGAGCATGCATAAATGCCGTTCAACAGGTTGTGGGATATAGAGCACTGATGTGTGACTGACATTGGCATGTTAACGCTCGACAATTCTGAACAAAATAACCCAGAAGCATGCTCACTTTGATCAAATGTGCTTTCCATGTTGAAGCCTTGCTACATATGGCTGCGGTGTCAATTACCTCACTCTCGACTTACTTTTGCGGCAAATCAAAGTCGTTGAAAAGGGGAGTGAATCATTTTAAATCTGATCATGTGGAAAACTTCAAATTTTCCAGGATAACTTTGGGGTGGGGAGGTTGTCCAAGCTAGTTGTGGTGAGGGTTCGCCGGCCTACCTTTACAGTAAAAAAAACGGTAGCGCTGACAGACAACAGCAGAGGTTGCAGGTTTGTGAAAGCAACTGGGTCAGGATGACTGCAGGATTGAAGTAGTTGGATAGAAAGAGGATCGATGAACTGAGGGAGGAGATTGGTGTGCAAATCAGCTTGACGGAGAGATTGGTGAAATTCCGGTGGAGATGGGCTGGACACTTGGTGCAGATGGAGGAAGAGAGAATGGCAAAGAGCAGATAAGTTGAAGGAGCAAGGTAGGAGGAAAAGAGGTAGCCCATGGTTGAGATGGGAGGATTGTGTGAGGAGCGATGCCAATATGGTCCGGGTGAATTGCGAATGGAGAGAGATGGCTGAGGACATGGAGAAGTGGAGGAGTATAGTGGGAAAGGCAGGTCAGAAGTTTGGTACTGTTGGACCTCACCTCTTATAAAGGGAAGAGAAGGAAGACAAAGAATAAAAGTGATAAATCATACGTATTTGTTCAATCCATCGTTGTTAAAACTTGTTTCCTTTGGAAAATGAACTGCAGGTATGACTTTCCAATTGGTGATTACAATCTGTAACAAAACGCTGTACCATCTTCATAAAGATATGGCAGCCATAGTCTACAAGATTGTAGAAACAGGCTGTGCATTGTCATGCCAACGTGTCACTGCTTCGGTACTCTTCTTATTACTTGCAAAAATCGAAGATTTTTTAAAAGTATATTGGTTGGTCCATGTGCATTATTCTGTCTGTTTGTATGTCAATTGCCTTCAGGTTACAATTTAAAACCGATATTCACTAAATGGTGGAGTTCGTCAAATGCAATAAGCCTATTGATTTTGAGGTCAAACGGTAAAAATGGGCCAAAGGTCAAGAACTTGGTTGCAATTTCTAAAATCCTCAATTTTCATCCGATTGACTTGAAATTTGAACAGGATTTGCATATCAGGTCACTCAATTCAACCACCAATTATTTTTGAGATCAACATCGGCCAAAGGTCAACAACCTATTTTAGGGATTGCACAAGTATCTGGCTATGCATGGCATATTTCTTATTATTTATTCTTCTCTATTCAATCGGTGTGTGACTCCTTGTAGCTGTAATATTGCCTGCATTGATGTTGTGTTTTGGATAATTTTAACTCTTCGTCTGTTATGTAGTTGCATAAAATTTACGTTTTTGGTTTGTTTTTGTTTTTTTGCAGACTGTTGGGCGCACCTTGCCTCCTGAAGTTATTATTTTTGGGAAAGCTTCTTTGACCACCACGCAGGATGTTGATTGGACACGGCAGCTTACACAATCGGACTGCACAATTCCTGTGAGATTTATTTGCAGGATCATTTGGATTTGCATGTCACATTTTATCATGTGAATTTTTTTCAGCATGCGGCTCAAAATACAACAGTATTTATAAGTATAGGGACATTACAGACATATCGGACTTCTGCCATTGCTTGATTTTGGCTAACAATTGGTTGCTGTGTATTTCAATAGCTTGGATTATTTTGTTTTTGTCATGTTCTGTAGTTGCAGCCATGTTCCCACTTTGATTTTCCTCTTTACTGTTAATGGAGCACCACAATTATATAATTGTAGAGCCCCTTCAACTGAATAAATTTTTTCTTTTCATTCAACTTTATCAAGTTAATGTTGAGTCTCTTTCAGGCAGTTTGTCTTGCAGACTTCATCCCCAATTGGACAGCATCGATCAAGTTTTATTGAAAACTAGCATAAGTACCCGGCATTGCCTGGCAAGGCAGAGTCGCTTTGTGACAGGAATATTAAGAGAGGGAAGGAGAGAGAGAGAGGAGGGAGTGGGTGGATTGAAAGGAGGGGATAGGGAGAGAGAAGGGGAGAGGTGGAGGGAAGGGGAGAAGAGGAGGGAAAAGGGATTGGGGAGTGTAAGGGGGTGAGGAGAGGGAAGCGGAGGGAGATAACATGGAGATTTCCCCACGTATTACCCTGGCGCGGCTGCGGAATCCTTCATGGCGATCCTGCTGGTTAGTTTGTTGTGGCAGTCTATACAAACACAAATAAAATACTTCAAAACTACAGTGCCAAAGGTTTACCTTCAAACAGAGGTCTTTCAAAGAGGAATTTAAGTGGGAATTGTCGTAATTCAATTCAAAAATATATAAAGTCACACGGAGCACAAAATGTCAGTTGATCCTTTTGAAATCTCAAATCAACATGATGGAACAGCAACACAAGGTCGATGAACATTAATTTTAGCTCACTTGGATTTTAGTCCGGTGAGCTTGTGCGATCGAGCCGTATCCTGTCCGTAAGTCAGTCAGTGAATGAGTGAGTCTGTAAACACTTCAATCATTATCGCTTGAACCAAACACACAATTTCGATGAAACTTGCCCACATGCTTCATATCTGATGCCTAACGAAGGTTTATTGAATAAATGACATTGAATTTATTATTGAACTTATTGAACCTATTGAATAAATGACTTTGAATAAATTTATTGAATAATTGACCGCATCAAAATCTGTGCTCATTAAGTGGTTCTACGGAAGGTGGAGAGGGGGGGGGGGGGACAAGGGGGTGTTATATACCACCCCAACCCCACCCCCCAACAAAAATAGGTATTTGCTCTCTTCTCAGAAACTACACATGATTTTGTTGAAACTTGGTTTTCTGAGCTGCATATCTGATGCCAAACGAAGGTGTATTGACCGCATCAAAAGCTGCGTTCCACAATTTTGATTACACTTGACCACAAGCCTCATATCTGATGCCTAATGACGATGTATTGACTGCATCAAAATCTGCGCTCATTAACGGGAACTAAGGGGGTGTTTTGACCCCCCCAAAATAGGTATTTGCACTCTTCTCCGAAACTACACACACACAAATGAAAGTTGATCACAACCTTCATCGCCTATGGTGTACCAAGGTTTGTTCACGACATTAAAAATATCATGGTCTGAGGGTGTCTGTGGGGGGTTTGAGTGACTGTTTCTCCTGATCCAGGAGAAATCCAGGATCTTCAGGATCCAGGATCTTCAGGACCCGCGGTCCTATTTTTATGTACGGTTAAGCCCAAAATTATTCATCCCCTTACCAAATTCGGAGTATTTTGAATCGTGTTATTTGAGGAATGAGTTTCTTGTGGCTTACGTTACATAAGAATGTGACAAACAGCTGAAAGAATCACTGCAAGAGACATTTCAAGAAATACATTGTTTCGGCGGTATTTTATTGACAGATTTACCAAAAATGTCATGTCCAGAATTATTCATACCCTTGCTTAGATCAGTTCAAAGTCGCATTCAGTAATCAACGGAAAAGCCTCTGTTTGTGATCACAGCCTCCAAACAGTTCTTATATTTGCTCACAAGGTTTTTGCATGTCTCTACAGGGATTTTGGCCCACTCCTCCTTCGTGAAGGTCTCCAGGTCTTTGAGGTTGGAAGGCTTCCTTGCCATCACTCGGGTCTTGAGCTCCCTCCACAGATTCTCGATTGGGTTGAGGTCCGGACTTTGGCTTGGCCACTCTAGAACGTCTACATCATTATCCCGGAACCATTTCTTGACTGACTTGGTGGTATGTTTTGGATCGTTGTCCTGCTGATACGTCCACTGCTGCCCGAGGTGAAGTTTCTCTGCGGATCGTTTGATGTTTTCCTCAAGGATCTTGATGTACTGCTCCTTTTTCATGATGCCATCCACTTTGACGAGATTGCCAGGCCCACTGGCTGAGAAACATCCCCAAAGCATTATGCTCCCGCCTCCATACTTGACGGTCGGGACTGTGTTCTTCGGGTTGTATGCTTCACCTTTTTTTCGCCAAACGAAAGCAACATCTCTGTGCCCGAAAACCTCCATTTTCGTCTCATCCGACCACAGAACGGATGACCAAAAGCTTGGATCTTTGTCCAGGTGCGCTCTTGCAAATGCCAGACGAGTTTCTCTATGCCTCTGTTTCAGGAGTGGAGTCTTTCTTGTTAGGCGTCCATGGAGTCCCCCCTTGTGCAACGTCCGCTGGAGTGTCTGCCTTGATATCTTGGTCCCAGACTCGCCAAGGTTGTTCAGGAGAGCCTTGATGGTGATCCGTGGATTGTTGTTGGCCTCTCGCCATACTTTTCTTGCCAGACGAGGTGACACCTTTGGCTTCCGGCCACGTACTTCAATGTTTTTTACAGTGTGGAACTCCTTGTACTTCCTAATTATGCTTTGTATGGTGGCAACTGGCACTCGGAATTGCTTCGAAATAGCTTTGTAGCCTTTCCCCTCCTTGTGAGCATTCACAATGCACAACCGAAGGTCCTCACTGAGTTATTTCTTCTTCGCCATGCTGACTATGAACTGAGAATGATTGCATCAGCTCCCCTTAATTTATAGTCTAAAAGCAGAGTGTTGTTCTATAACATTCCTCACTGTACATTCAATAGACCACATTTGTATTGTATTCAGATTTTATGCATACATCTTGGAATAATTGCATAACATTATAAAGAATCTGAGGAATGTCAAAAGCATGTGCATTATCACAAACATTGGCCTCAATTCTGAGATTTGGTATGGGGTATGAATAATTTTGGACAGGCATAAAAACAAAAACTATTAACATTAATTGTTATGCCAATAACAATTCCGGTCAAAAGTTCCGCTTCCGGTCCCTCGAGCGAGGAGGCTTGCTTCGATCTCTCCACGACATCAAAGTTTGAGTACTTTCCCATTCGTGTCTTTGTCAAATTTCCACTAGTTATTTTATTGTGTATGTGTTATTGTGTGTTTCTATTTAGTTTTGGTTTTGTAATTATTGCAAATTTGTGTGTAATTAGTCGTTTTTTTGTTCGCACCTCCTGCGCGGCCTGGTCTCTCCAGGCTCCCCCCCCCCCCCCCCCCCCCAGTATTTTGTGAATATAAGTTCTTTCCTTCATAGTATTTGCTTGTTTCTTTGATTTTCTTTCCCCCCCTATACCTCTCACGAACATCTTACTCTTTGTCCAACGTTTTAAAAACAAAACAAACAAATAAACAAAAAAAAAAAAGAAAAAATAATTCTTTATTAATTCCTTCTCTCCTACAGGACACGTGCTTGTTCACTCTCCTCCTCGTCTCGTGCCCCGCCCCCTACATCTCGTTTTTCTTCCACCTCTGCTCCTTGCTCAAATCCACGTCCTCACTTAGAGACTTTTCCCAGATTATTTTTCATGGTTTTGTTTAAATATTATTTAAATATGTTTAAACCGCAGCCGTGATGCTATGCCAGGAAGACGAATGACAGATGCGCTTTTCATTGTGAGGCAGTTGCAGGAGAAGTACATGGAGAAGAGGAAGAAGTTGTTTCTTGGGTTTGTTGATCTGGAGAAAGCATTCAATAGGGTTCCACATGAAGTAGTGACATGGGCATTGAGGAAGTTAGGAGTGGAGGAATGGTTGATCAGAGTGGTGATGGCAATGTACGAGAGAGCGCGCACAGCTGTAAGGACGAAGGACCGGAACAGTGGTGAGATTGAGGTGAAGGTGGGAGTGCATCAGGGGTCGGTACTAAGTCCACTACTATTTGTAGCTGTGATGGAGGTGCTGGCTCAGAACGTAAAGGAGCGTTTACCGTGGGAGTTGTATGCAGATGATGTGGTGGTGTTTGCGGAAAGTATGGATGGACTGAAGGAAAAGATGAGCAAGTGGAAGGAATGTATGGAGACAAAAGGTCTGAAGGTGAATATCAGAAAGACGAAGGTGATGGCAAGTGGTAAAGCATGTGGTGAGGTGGAAAGCACTGGGAAGTGGCCCTGTGCTGTGTGTAGGAAGGGTGTCGGAGTGAACTCTATTCAATGTACAATGTGCGCTGAGTGGGTTCCTCAAAAATGTAGTGGTCTGAGAGGGTCATTAACCAGTGTGGCAGCTACATTCAAATGTAAGGTGTGCACAGAGGGAGCTGCAGATGGAGGAAATGTTGAGTTGGATCTTGGAGACGGCGTGAAGCTGGAAGGTGTGAAAACATTTTGCTACCTCGGAGACATGCTGAATGGAGAAGCTGGATCAGACTCGGCAACGGTTGCTAGAGTGAGATGTGCATGGAAGAAGTTTCGGGAACTGAGTGGCGTGCTGATGAGGAGGGTAGTGTCGTTGAAGCTGAAGGGAAAGGTGGTGTATGCTGCATGTGTGAGAAGTGTTATGATTGATGGGAGCGAGACATGGGTAATGAACGTAGAGCAGCAACGAAGGTTGGAAAGGGTGGAAATGCGAATGGTTCGATGGATGTGCAGAGTATCGTTGAGAGAGAGAAAGACAAATGATGAATTGCGAAAGATGCCTGTGATTGATGCTGTGAAGAGGAACAGGTTGAGATGGTTTGGTCATGTGTTGAGGAAGGATGAAAGTGACTGGTTGAGAAGAGTGATGGAAATGAATGTAGAAGGAAGTGGAGGACGGGGAAGACCGAGAAAGACTTGGCTGAAGATGGTGGAAGAAGAAATGCAGTCAAGGGGGTTAACCAGGAGAGATGCAGAAAATAGGGCAAAATGGAGAAGATTGTCATGGGGACCGCACGGCTAACCCCCGCTCTAGCAGGGAAAATGGCCTTTAAAATGCATGTTGTTGTTGTTGTTATGCCAATAATGTTGAGCCAAAATATAATGTGGATTTGTTCATGCCAACTAAATGTCCTTGCCTGAAGTGAAAGTTCCACCACTTTAGCTTGTAAGTATGAGATAAATGCAAAAATCTCAGATTTTTCATCGGGTATGAATAATTTTGGGCTTAACTGTATGTATTGATGTCAAAGTGACGGGTCGTATAATGAAACCAGATTGCACAAAAAAGGTAAAGATATAATAGCATACCCTTTTTAGCAGGTGAGGCACCGCCCGAGCCACCACACGTTGCACCAACACAGGCACGTGGGGGGGGGGGGGAGGAGTTTGAAATTCATAGCTCGAACCAACATGCTGGAACTCCAACATGAGGTTCGGACATTATTTTTTATCTGTGTATATTCACGTGGAAGTGATGTGTCGTATAATGAAAGCAGATTGCACAAAAACATATAAACAAAATGCCACAATAAAGGCGAGGCACCAGTGGGTGGGGGAGAGGGATGCCTTCTTTCATCGACTATATGTACTTTTTAAAGGAAGGAAATAGGTAAAATAGGCTCAATATGAGGAGGGAGCAGGGGTGTTCCATCTCGTGGGGGTGTTCCATTACCAAGCTGCTTATAGAGTGCTTGCCAAGCAGCTTATGCACTCCCACCATACTTTTGAGATCCCTGGAGTGTCACACAATATCTAAATTAGATAAATGAACACTTTTTTTTTAAATGGTCGGAGCTGATGCTAAGGTCAATTCCTGAGTTAAAATTTTGAAATTTGGTTCCGGTAAAGAGATGATTCTCGTTCTTTGCGGCAATTAAATAAAGGCAGGAACACTGGCGTTTATATGCACTGTGCTGTTTATAGGAATACAACAATTCGTAGGTATGAAGATCAGCTATATTACCATTCATAGATATGAAGCTTTATTGTATGGAAACTGACCTGTTCTGAAGCAAGACATACTTGCATTGAGTGGACAAAATGGTGGAATTAAGACCCCAAGCAATGACCTGAATGCATTCTGACCAAAGGTAAGCCTGTTGGCGTAAATTATTTTCAAAAACACACCCAAAGACCCAGTTTGTATTCATGCAATCCCTTGGAGTTCCCTTGGTATGCATGCAAAGTTTTGGGCCACTAAGTTTCATGGTTTTGGAGTTATGGAGGAGACTAATGCACGTACACACACACACACACACACACAAAAACACACACACAAAAACACACACACACACACACAAAAACACACACACACAAAAACACACTTTTATTATTATTGATAAACTAAAAACGAGGCAGTCTCTCACCAACAGTGAAATTGAAGCATTTGTCATAACCACACTTTGCTTCACATCAGCCTGTGGGTGTCAAAGATCTTCACAAATCTTTGATTGGCTGTGCTCTTCTAACCATATTTACAGTTCAGATCATGTGAGCTTCAATTTTTTTTTTTTGAAAGAATGGTCCTTATGGACATTTTAAATGATAAGGAAAGGAAATTGCTGCATGGATCTTTCTACTTTGCCAGCACAGATGACCTTTTGATGCTGGCATATGTGAAGGAAAATACCGTAGTTATAATGTAGAAATGTTATGGTGTTGATGTTTGACTGGTTTCTTTCTCTGTCATTCCCAAAGCTGTTTCTGTAAAGCCAAAATAGCCAAAATATGGATAATAGTTTGCCTTTGTTTAAAAAGGAAACGCCACAATTGGTAACTTTTCACCAGACAATTAAACGTTATCTTGGTAAAAGTGACTGCAACAAAGCATGGCAGAGGGAGGTTGTGTTTTGGCCTCACATTGACACTGTAAACAAGTTTGTTACTTTTCTTTTACACAATAGAAGGTAAAATTGAGAGTAAATGTGTTGATCTTCTACAAATTAGAGTTCGTATGTACACATGTGTTTATGCAGATACATCTGAAGCACTGGCAGATTCTATGCACCCTACGGGATAAATCCAAAGTGAAGGATTTTGCTCACATGATGATCGGAGCAGGGGCACAAATGGGTATCATGATTGCCGAACCACAGTACGTGGAGCAGCAGAATGATCGTACTGAGACTTTCATTCGCAATATCAGTGGCTCATTCTCTCCATCTGTGAGTCTTTCAAACTTGAATTGGTCATCTGGTGGATTTATCTATGCTCTATTGGAGTATCTGCAATTGCTGTTTTATGTGACAATGGTGGTGTTGTATTTTTTAAATTTTTATGACTTCACCGACGAAGTCGCCAGATGCTCTGTTTTCTGGTTGTGCATCTGTGACAGGTTTTCATTACCACAACTTGAGAATGGCTGAAGGGATTTAAGTCAAACTTGGTGCAGGTATACCTAATTATGTGAAGATGAACTGATTCGATTTTGGGGTCACAAGGTTATAGGTCATGTTCGATAATAATCCTGTTACCATGATAACTTGTGAACCCAGTGATGGGATTTTGATCAAAGATGGTACAAATATGTATTATGATGCAAAGATTAACTGACTAGATATCGGTATCAAGAGGTCAAAGGTCAGTGTCTGTGATAGGTTTTCGTTTCTGTGATAACTAAAGAACGGCTGAGGGGAACAAGTCAAACTTGGTACAAGTATGTACATTGTACAATGATGCAAAGATTAACTGGATGAGATTTTGGGCTCAAGAGGTCAGAGGTCCAATTTGTTAAAAATTATATTACCAAGTTAACTTGTGAACCAGTGGTGGGATTTTGACCAAACTTGGTATAAGTATATATTATGATGCAAAGATGAACTGCCTCGATTTGGGCATCAAAGGTCAGAGGTCATGTCAGGTAAAAACGTGATACTTGAGAACAGCTGAAGGGATTTAAATCAAGTTTTGTACAAGTACGTATAATGTGGGCAGAGGCGTATCGGTGGACGTCGCATCTTAGCTCTTTCACGAGCCTCGATTCAGTATACAAAAAAAAAAAAAAGCGTCGAAGAGCGCTGTTCTGTTTTTGTTTTTTTAATGCAAAGTTTGAGCCTCATGGACAATCTGATGCCAGAAAATGAGAGGTCAACACCCGAACATTTGATGAGAGGAAAATGGTGGAAAAGAGATGGACAACTGTTAAATGCCTTGTTATGGATAAAACAGACAGGACAAGCATATGCACTACAAGAGATTTTTTGGATCACTGCTCTATATATGGGAAGAAGGTGGGACTGTGGAATAAGGAGGAACTTCAGAGTTCCCTCTGAAGAGTTCCCAGAGGAACATTCATTCATTCATTCATTCAGAGTGGAATCGAACAGGTAATGCATGGGCATCAGGATGGCATTAAATGGAGGTATTTACCATATTCAAGGAATGGAAGAATACAACTGCATGACCTCAGGAAGGCATTTCCGCAGTCATCGAGTTCAAGCATCATCACAAGTCTCATCCAGACAGACAACCCTTGATTGACATAATTCTGTAAACAATTGCCCAGATTGAGGTCGTTTTGATATAATTGCTGAATTAAAGGTCTATTACATTTTGGTGGGTTGTAAAGTTAATATTTATTTTGATAGTGCTATGAATGTCATATTTGGATATGTTCAATCTGTCTGCCAGATTGGTCCTCAGAAACTTCTGCTCCTTGGATTGCCAGAAACTTCTGCTCCTTGGATTGCCATAAACTAATTGGAATACGTTTTCAGCTTTGGGAAATATATAACAGCAGAGTTTTGCATTTGTCTGGTAATTTGTGTTTAAATAAAACGTTTACGACTGGGGACATAATCACAAATAATGTGCATTGAAAATACGAGTGATCTATGCACAACTAGACTCTCGGCAAGCTATGTCATGATAACTTTTGGGGGTTCGCTGCTGATTCATTCTCACCTTCGCGATGTTACAATCGCTGCTGAATGTTATGCCTGTTTTGGAAATCGCGAGACTCTTTCAAGAAGAAAAGACGAATAATGTTCTTCCGGTGGTGTTCCTTTATGACATGGGTGGTTGTGTTCCTTTATGACAATACATCTGTGCACAATGTTTATTGTTGCACAGGCCATCTTTCAAAAAACATTTGAAGTGCCAACTTTACAGTCCAGACCTGACTCATTGAGTTTTGTTTGTTCTGATATATTCCCACCTTCGTGGCACACAATTTTCAGACGTGTGACTCCTTGAGATTACCGTGTTCTGGCTGCAGGAATGGTAAGACATCTGTTTTTGTGGCACAGAACACTTGAAGGATAATTGGAGCAAACACATTAGTGTTGAGGTGGATTGGTTTGAACCATGAAGTTTATCATGCAGGTTTGTTTCGTCTATCCCTTTCTGCAAATTTGGGAAAAGTACTGATTGTCTGCTATGTGGCTTGTTTTCGTACTTACTACATATAAACCTGAGAAAACTCATTTTAACCTTGTGATCCAAGTTGAGCATAAACTTGAGTTGAGCATGCCTTGTTATTATTAACCCCCGTTGGACTTACTCCAAAACGGGGACTTATGGATTAGGTCTCGTCCGTCCATATGTCCGTCCGCAAGCATATCTCAGAGATGTATGGACTGATTTTGTTCATACTTGGCACAAAGACAATACATGATGGTATTGTGCACATCGTTTTGGTTCACAATGCGATCAAATATGGCCGATTGGCGGCCATTTTAGTTGTAAAAAACAACAACAACCTGATGTTGAACACGTCCACAACCATTTCTCGGACATGCTTAGTCCGATTATGTTCAAACGTGGCACAAGCACAGTACATGGTGGCATATACGTGCACCTCACTTTATTTTGCGATCTGATCAAAGATGGCCAACTGATAGACTGGTGGCTATTTTAGCTGTAAAATACCCGGTATTGAACATGTCCTCAACCATTTCTCGGAAATGCATTTACTGGTGTTGTTCCCAACTTAGCACACAGATAATTAATGATGGCTTATATATGCTCGTCATATTCTTTCAAGATCAGATCCAAGATGGCCGACTGGCGGCAATTTTGTTACTTAAATGTGTCCCCAACCATTTATCTGACTTGCATGCCCGATTTTGTCCATGCTTGGCACAAATACAATACATGAGAGTATACATATGCAGAATTTTTTTTTTTTGGTAATCCAAACAAAGTTGGCCACCTCGCAGCTTTTAAGTCTGTACAGCAAAATTATGAAAACTACGGGGGCTATGACATTTTATGTCTTTTTGTTGTTGTTCAATCTTGATTTCCCATCTCGAGGCAGTAGGAGAGTGCTGGTGGTTTTCCACTCTGGCTGAAATCCTGATAAAGCTGGAGGATCCTAAATTTTAGAGCACATCATCCATCAGATGGGAACTTCAAGCCAGTTGTAAATTCTGACCCTTTCGTTTATTTGTTCCGATGAAGGGTTAATGCTCAAAACATCAGCTTCTCTTTGCTTCCCACACCTGCTGGCATACGTCGATCAACATTCCTGTTGATTTCATCCATTGATCAAAAACTCTTGTTGTTACTCATTTGCTTCACCAAAGCTTTATAATTTACATGAAACGTGTTTTTAAACAGAAATTTACATCTTTCTCCTTGACAGGTACAGATGGTGATGTGCATTTTTCCATCCATGCGAGATGACCGCTATAATGCTGTGAAGCGTCTTTGCTGCGTAGAGCAACCCGTGCCATCTCAGGTATACTTGCAGGTGTATTTATTTTTAAGGCGTAGCCAGGAGTTTTAAGGCATAGCTGTCTGGAACAACGTTTGTCTGTCCGTCCAGTGTGTGTACGTATGTATGTCCCTTCCGCCGACATTTTGCGAGTTTATTATGCCTCCGCCGACGAAGTCACCGGAGGCATTATGTTTTTGGGTTGTCCGTCCATCCGTACGGACTAAACCTCGTTTTTCTCAGCAACCATATGTCCGATTGAGACGAAACTTTCAGGGTAGGAGTGAAACCCAAGCAGAATGTTTTTATGATAAGTGTGATGTCATCGGTAACGTGGTGTGGCAGCCATCTTTGATTAAAAGCAAATAATTTAAAAATTATTTCTCGGGAACTGCTGAATGGAAAAAATTGAAACTTGGCACATTGTCAAGTTCTCCCAATGGGGAACAAAAGCATGATAATGATGACATCATAGGTGAAGTGGTATACCAGCCAAAAATGTTTTAATTGAATTCCTTAAGCCAAAGAACTGAAATTGCATGCACATAGTATATGGGTCACATTATGACATAGGTCACATGGTTTGGCAGCCATGTTGGATTGAAGGAAAATATTAAATAATTATATCTCTGAAACCGCTCACCCATCGATGCTAAATGTTGCAAATATCATCTAACAGCACTGTTGCATATAATTTGAAAATGATGATGTAGGTCACGTGGTTTGGCAGCCATCTTGGATGGAAAAACGAACCTTATCCGATCAACACGGAACTTCAGAAATGTGATCCCCTACCCATACATTTTCAGAAAGTACATTTTTAAGGTCATTTGTCATGTGGTATGGCAGCCATATTAGCTTGAAAGCCGATATTTTTTTTTAATCCCTTCTCTGAAACTGCTTCACCGATCAATGTGAAGCCTGTAATGTCTGATGAAAATGTGATACTTGAAAACAGCTGAAGGGATTTAAATCAAACTTGTTTCTTTTTAGGACAGTGAACGATGGCATATACCCGTTGTGGGACTCTGCAGAGGCATATTGGCGACAGTCGCATTGTTCTAGTTCCCTTTAAAAATAGTTTTCCTTTCAACTGTTAGTCTGATTGACAGGAAATTTCACCATAGGAGCGCCTCCTTCTGTATAATTTTTAATGATATTTATGATGTCAATGGCCACGTGATATGGACGCCATCTCGGAAAAACTTTGCACTTTATCTCTGAAACTGCTCCATGGAAAAAATTTAAACATGGCTCATTGTAAAGTACTCCCCATGGAGAAGGAATACGTTATGTTAATGATGATGTCACAGGTGCCTTCATTACGACGTCATAATTCAATAAGTACAACCCCTTAGTCCGATCAGTTTGAAATTTATTCTGTGATCTCCACAACAATTATATTGGAGAATGTAAATTTATGATGTCATCAGTCATGTGGTCTGGCATCCATATTGAATCAAAGAAAAAAAAATCCTAAAAAATAAACTTAAAAAACAACAGCTGGCTCACACCAAGTTTACTGCACGGGGTATTCTATGAATAACATCTACCTTATTATTTTATCATGTTTGAAATCAGATTCCTTCCCAAATCTAAGCATTTTCTTTTTAACTCAACTGGACGGTAGTCCAGTTGAGTTCATCACATACTGAACCCTCCGGCGTCCGTTGTCTGTCGTCGTCGTCTGTTGTCTGTCGTCTGTTAACTTTTTGACGTTAACACTCCAGCATCCACAAATATTAACCGATTCTGATCAAACTTGACATGCAGCATCCTTACCCCAAGGACCAGGTTGGTATTACATTTCAGCCCGATCCGTTGAAAAATGGCGGACTTAGGCTACCATTTTGTTTTTGGTCATGAAAACGACTAACACTTTTGCGTCCACAAATATTAACAGATTTTGATCAAACTTAGAATGTTTAACCCTTGCCACACAAGGTAGGTTGCTATTGCATTCCAACCCGATCCGTCACAAAATGGCCGCCATAGGCCGCCATATTGTTTTCTGCTCCGAAACGACGTTAAGACTTTAACGTCCACAAATATTTATGGATTGTTGTCCAGTCAGTTCAGTTGAGTTCTGCTTCCCTGGAAGCTCTAGTTATTGTCCCCCGTCGCACCGCGGAGCGAAAGGGGGACTATGGTTTTCCCCTCCGCCCGTGTGTCCGTCCATCCGTGCGGGCGTGCGTGCATAAGCGAAGGACCGCATTCGAATTTGGTGTGTGGGTGCAACCCACGTCAAAATCCAAGATGGCCGCCGCCATGTATGTCTGATTGATGCCATGTATGTCTGAACCTTGTGAGCTGAATATCTTGAAAAATAAGCGAAGTTCCAACTTCTAATCTGGTGTGTGGGTGTATCTACGCATAAGGAAGAACGCTTTTGAAAATTGGGTCGCCACGTCAAAATCCAAGATGGCCGCCACCATGTATGTCTGAACCTTGTGAGCCGAATATCTTGGAAAAATAAGCGAAGTACCAACTTCTAATCTGGTGTGTGGGTGTATCTCGGCATATTAAGGAAGAACGCTATTGAAAATTGGGTCGCCACGTCAAAATCCAAGATGGCCGCCACCATATATATGTCTGAACCTTGTGAGCGAAATATCTTGAAAAATATACGAACTTCTAATGTGGTGTGTGGGTGTATCTATGCATAAGGGAGAACGCTATTGAAAATTGGGTCGCCACGTCAAAATCCAAGATGGCCGCCTTGCGTCTTCCACTTTGTCAACTGAAATCACTTCACCGACGGGGGACCTAGGCGTAACGCTTGTTCTCCTTTTTTAAACCTTTGCAGTTTCACCCATGAAATAAGAAGAAAAAAAACGGTGGGAAAAGGGAACAAAAATAAGTATGCAGGGGTTAATAAAGGGAGGAGAAAGAAAGACGAGTGAATAGAAGGAAAAGACAATTAAAGGGCAGAGACAGAAAAAGCCAAGAAAAAGGAAGGATGAAACAGTTAGATTTGAAGGGAATAATAACGCTCATTGAATCCACTTAGTTCAAGTGTACTGAGTTTGAAAATCATGTTCTTTGTTCTTTACGTTTTGGGTCTCTGGTGCCATAATGGAGCTGGATTCCAGAGACTGTCACCTGTCACCTGGTCCATACTGTCCGCGGTCAGGTTGACGTGGTGGACTATTGTCTTTGAAAGGTCCGTGGTGTTAGTTCTGACATCCTGTTCACGGAAACGATCACAGTCTTCGCCACGTCTCTCCGCTTATTTTGTCTCTTATTTTGTCTCTTATCTCCGCCACGTCTCTCCGCTCTCTATAGCTTATTTTGAGGAGGGTGCAAATAATGCAATATATTTTGTTGGTTAAGGTGCAGATGAAATTATCAGTTACTTGGATAACATTTCGGTCCTAGTTATTGATGTGCATTTCTTCATATGACTTCAGTGCTTTCACAGAAGCGTTGTAACCTGCATTGCAACAATTATGTGAGCCCCTAAAACCCTTTTCGGAGGTGGGAGGGGTATGTTCCTTTGCACAGAAAATTTCTCAGCCTACCGTCACATTTTATTGAGATCACAGGTGGTTGTGGGGGAGATTGAGGTAGTTTCACAATCGCTTTGCACAATTTGAGTTTTTTAGGATGATATTCTTGACTGGGAGGATGCTGGAATCATCTTTATTGTTCATTGAAACATTTTTTGAATGTTAACTTTGTATACTGTTTAGGTGAAAGATTTGTTGTAATGGTTTTAATACATGCTTTTGTTTTTAAACAGGTGGTGCTAACCCGAACAATTAGTAACCCCAAGAGAGTCCGGAGTGTGGCACAGAAAGTGGTTTTGCAAATGAATTGCAAGATGGGTGGAGTCCTGTGGTCTGTGAACATCCCTTTGGTAAATTTAGTTTTCTTGATCTGCTCTTCCAGATGCCTCATGACATTGTGAAATTGTTATACAGGGGCTCACAAGGAGGTTTTGAAATTCGGCAAAAATCGCAAGATAAAATATTGTAATATTGTCGCGTTCCCGGGTTGAACACCCCTGGGGAGGGATAGCCGATCGAGCTTTACAAGGCGTTTAATCCAATGGCGGTGTGAATACACGCGGGGGATGTGGGTTAGCGAAACTCTTACCTGTACAGATCCCACCGGACGTCCACCACCCTGGTAATCAATTCAAACCGACACGGAATTATAATGCAAAAATACCAGCTTTATTGAAAGAAATGCCGGTAACGAAATAATGCACGATAAAACTACGATTCCTAATCGAGGGACCCCTCCACACGTCCTCGTAAACAACACAAGTGGAAAAATAACTGGGAAATAAGTGTGTGTGTGTTTGTACGTACGTACGTACACACACACGCTTAGCTCTGGTCCCCTTGATCGGCTCGGATCGTCACAGGCCCCCGCGTCCCTGCACGGGAAAACACACCTTGGCGCGCAGTTTGTGTGTGGGAGCCAGGCCTCGTTCACTCCAGCCGCGCTCGTCCTCGTCATCTGCTTCACACAGCACCGATGTCTCTCAGTGCACCCAGACGACGCACAGCCAACACCGACGAGCCATGGAAAGGACAATGCGGTCGCTCGAACCGGTGAAAGCCATGGACCACTAAGACAAAATGCGCGACTGCGTCCGCCTTCCACGAACACCAGGAAGCTCGAGGGATATACAACTGCTCGTAATGGAGGCCAGCCCGGAGAGAGGGAAAATGTCGGGACCCAAGTCTTTTGTACCCAGGGCTGTTACATCATCTGACGACGTCGAGCCATGCTCCTATCAGCGAGTTCCGTCTCATCGCTCTATGGTACCCTAACAAATCACTGCTCTACAGGGCGTGGCCTCACGGACCTCTGCACTCTTGGTGTTACGATGTGGCGGCTGGCAGCGCCAGCGGTATTGTTCAATGTCCTGTTCCGGTTGTTTTTATTGAATGTTACTGTGCGCCGATTGCTTGCTGGTGGTGTGTTTGTGGTGTCATAAGGAACAAGGGGAAAAGTGCAGAGGCGATTTACATACGGGGAATTTACCATTAATCCCGAACTAATTAACATAACCCCACCCCTCGTCATGGGGACAAAGATACACTTGCACGACATCCGTTCTAACGGATTCCCGACTTATGGTACATCAGGGCTCTTCTTAATCGCGACATTTGGAGCACTCTTTCCTATACTATACAATTCTACCTGGACTAAGGTATTGCATTGCCTACCCCCCATAAACATAACAATATAATCGTTGTCCTTCTTTGTCAACTCACCTGGGCTCCTTTCAGATAATTAAAACAGTTAATCCATGGAAATTCATCTGCCAATCTGCAGTATTTATAATTCAAAAGTGGATTAATTTTCATTAAAATGTGGAACATCGTTTTAATATGGAAACTTTTTGATCAATTTTCCTCCAATCACTTGTTTGTATACATTATTTCTTAACATGATGTGTGCCTTCAAGCAGATTTGAATATTTTTGATACATGTGATGTGGGAACATTATTCTGTCTAACTGGGGTGGAAATTTGTGAAAGCAGATCATTTACTATCAGCAATGGTGCATTTCCTTGACTGCCATACCTTGTGAAACCATATCATTAATCAGACACAATACAGGTGGTTCAATACATGATGTTAACAATACAGTTAATCAGACACAATACAGTTAAAAGAAAAACCTTTTAACAACAGAATTACCCATTGATTTAGACCAGTTAAAAGCATGCTCATGTATATTGTCAAACAGAATTGATTGTGATCTTGAAAATACTAAACTGTTTGTGGTCCTTCATTAATATTTGTGAACTATTATTTTTCATAATGAAATTGGTTACAAATGGGCAGCAAACATTAACAATATAAAATGTCCCAAAGGCCCTGTTCCACAGGCATATATGCAAGAGAGATTAAGGCTACTTGCTCTCAGCCAATAATTTTAAAAACACATTATTTTCAAAATTAAAACGTCATCAATTTGCTTATTTTAGCAATTTTTTTTTTCATTGATCATTATTTATTCATGTGAAGAATTTACTTAATTTTATATGTTGTTTTTATTTTCATTACATTTACACTGAAATGTCAGTCATACCTCCTCTTCTCTGACCTCTTGAAAACAATAAGCTTTCCTCTTGGACATTGCATATTGAGGATAAGTGCCACTGTGTGAGCATATGTATATTTATGCTCATAGCAAAAAGAGCAACAAACTGGAGGGGTCTGTAGGCTTGCTCTCCGTTTGTCTCTCCATCCCACCTGTGGTTTTCCAGACTTTCTTTTCATTCCCTTTAATATATTCAACTGAAACTGGGTGCATGGCTTTAGTGGGATCGGTTACAGAACAAGTTTGCGGTTCGGGGCGTTTTGCTAATTTTTCATGGAGTTATTTATGCCCTTTTGGGTCATGGCATGTAGAGGACATGTATTGAAAAGCATTCCTCCCACTTGTTTCTTCTTCATTCAAATGTGTTCACGTTTTCTGGGTGTAGAGGACCATAATACTGATCTGTACACTCCATGAATATGCATGGTATCGGTGTGGGCCAAAGCTTTAAATCTTGGTGAAACAAAATGGCTGTCTGTAGCGAGCATGAAAATTGGCAACGATGCTAGTCTATAAATGATCACAGACAATCTTAAATTGCCATAAATGCTTTTGATAATGTCCGTGACCACCATTGACCAAGCTTTTACTTGCCTTGTCATCGACCGAATCAGATATATAGCTATCGCTGTGGTATGTTGCACCATCCTACAACGATAAAATGTGGGTGGACTTAACTACCATTAACATGCTTATCGAAGATGTCCCAAGCATGTTAAATTGGATTTAAGTCAGGACATCATGCAGGTCAGTTCAAGCAAGTTGGCTTGTGTTGTGGTGCTGAAGTGCAGCGTTGACCATTATGGTATAGCTATAGATGGTCTTTGTCCTCCAAAAATATTGTTATGAATTTGGGTAGAGGAATATCTAGAGCCAGATAGATCTGTATAGGTATCATGCTTCGTCTGTCGCGATAGGGAATCTACCTTGTACTAAGTTCTGTGGTTAGTCCGGATGTCGGTATAAGCTGTATTGGTGTCCCTGCCACGAGGGAGCGGGACGTGCTAAGTAGTACAGGGATTATGGATAAGATTCCTTTGTTCGTCGTCCCCTCTGTCGCCAAACCTGTGTCCCTTATGACAACGCACCCATTTAAACACTTAGATGGGTCTTTAGTGCACTCATTAAATAATTCCCCTCCCTTACCACAACGACTCCCTGATTTGACAGGCAGGAAGCCAGATCGGGGCACCGCCACATGGGCCGCAGCCAGCCACACCACCAGCTGGGCTAGCAACGAGCCTCGAGCAAGGCTGGGAGCCACGCCCAGGAGGACTGTTGATTGACCAGGGGAGGGGCAAGCAACACCACAGGGCGGGAAGCACTTGGCCAATGGGAGGGCACCAGCGGAGTCGGAACATTCGAGAGACGAGGCTCTGGTTGGGGCAGAGAAAGGAGTGACGTCACACCGAGGTGACAAAAGGACTCGCTCGACGACATTTTGCTTCTCTTCGCGCTGGACCTCGTGTTGGAGATCGGCCCCTTTGGGTCGGAGATCGGCCTCGTGTTGGAGATCGGCGTTGGTGCGGTGCTTGGAGCGAGGCGTGCCGCTGAACAGACGGGGGCCGGGGCGAGCGGGTCGCTCGAGGCCTGGTGGCGTACGAACGGGGCCGGACGGAGCCGCGTTGGTTGATGAACGCACCACTACCGACAGATAAGGATGCACCACATTTCACAAATACATAACGAACGTTTCTTTTATTAATTCAATTCCTTTGTACTGTATCCGAAATCTGTGAGTGGGGACGTCCCGATTCGGCCATTTATTTACCGGCGCGTTGTTTTCCTGTCCCGCTATTCATTGTAAAATAAACCCTTGTATTATTTTCTGTATATACCTGAACCCAGTTTTCCGTGTGATTTATTCAATTTGCAGCGGCATTGGAGATGCCCCGAGAACAGGTAAGACTGCAGGGGTCTTGTGCCGCCCCTCCACCACGCGCAATTTTGTATAGCTTTCTATCCGAGTCCGCCATTGAATTTTCGCCTCGAGAGCTAAGGCCTTCGCGGTAGGCTTCCGTGACTGCCTGATTTTCATCAAAGGCGGCCACACGACAATATGATGGTCCTTGCTGTTGAACCACAAGAGGGACAGCAGGCTTACCTCATCCATGCATCTGAAACCAGTCATTATTACCCCATCTGAATTGACAAGACCATTTATTTGCCCCATTTGAAATGCAACCTATATTGTCAGGCTGCCTCGACCTAACCAACCATGTTGTTTAATGGCGTGATTAGCAAATCACTGCCGACCTCATGATCAGATGTTAGCACATCTACCGTTTAAGTCTAGGCAGAATCTCAACACATCCGTGAAAGCCAAAATGGCATCAATGGTTCACCCTCGAGTTGTGATATTTTATCCTTCACTGCATGTGCTCCCTTTAAGGGGTTCGCAGCACGTATGAATTTCCTCTGAAACCAAAACCAGCCCTCAAACTCGTAATTTATTGGCTATTGGCCATGCATACTAATATCTCAATCCAACATTTCTGCTACAGACTGTTCTTTATTAGTGACTTGTCATGTGCCAAAACTTGACTCATCTCAACCTTGGCCATTCTGTGTTTTTGACAGAAATCACTCATGATTGTGGGAATGGATGTTTTCCATGACACTACAAAAAGAATGTGCTCGGTGGCAGGTGTTGTTGCCAGCTTGAACAGGTGATGCATTGCACTCTTTCAAAATTGCACACACATTCTTTCGGACTGTTTATACATTTCAGCTTGTGTGTGCTTTTTTACTCTAGTCCGTGGGCTGAGTAGGGTTTACATGCACCCCCCCACCCCCCACAACTTAACTTCCTGGGTATGTCCATGTACCCCCCACCCTAGGGGTTAGGAAAAACCATGTTAGCAGAAAAAAAACTATACATACACACACACACACACGCACACACACACGCACACACACACACACACACACACACACACACACACACAGCAAAATGTTTTCACACCTTCCAGCTTCACGCCGTCTCCAAGATCCAACTCAACATTTCCTCCATCTGCAGCTCCCTCTGTGCACACCTTACATTTGAATGTAGCTGCCACACCGGTTAATGACCCTCTCAGACCACTACCTTTTGGATGAACCCACTCAGCGCACATTGTACATTGAATTGCGTTCACTCCGACACCCTTCCTGCACACAGCACATGGCCACTTCCCAGTTCTTTCCACCTCACCACATGCTTTACCACTTGCCATCACCTTCGTCTTTCCTATATTCACCTTCAGACCTTTTGTCTCCATACATTCCTTCCACTTGTTCATCTTTTCCTTCAGTCCATCCATACTTTCTGCAATCAACACCAGATCATCTGCATACAACAACTCCCACGGTAAACCCTCCTTTACGCTCTGAGCCAGCACCTCCATCACAGCTACAAAAAGTAGTGGACTTCGCTCGCCATGTATGTCTGAACCTTGTGAGCGGAATATCTTGAAAAATAAGCGAAGTACCAACGTCTAATCTGGTGTGTGGCTGTATCTAGGCAAAAGGAAGAACGCTATTGAAAATTGGGTCGCCACGTCAAAATCCAAGATGGCCGCCTTGCGTCTTCCACTTTGTCAACTCACATCACTACACCGACGGGGGACCGAGGCGTAACGCTCGTTGACTTTGTGTCACTGTCGCTTGACCCCTGCTCCGAACTTGGACTCGTTATGTCATTGTGATGGACATTACAAATGCAGTTCTACCGTCGTTATGGTCTCATAATCCACCTATTAAAGTTTACATGGAAATGTTACATTGTTGTTATATTTTCCAATTCAGACAAAGTTTTAACAATGCACAGTTTCTTTTTGTGGCTACTATATATGGGAGCGTACGCTGGATCAGCACATCGCTGCATCCTTGGACGACTCCTCAGCACCATCCCAACACACACCACTATGTGCTACGGAATGAGGTGTTATGGAGGCCGGAGTGCAAATACTGCTACCAACCTCCTTGAGAGAGTACCCAGTACCCTGGTACTCATTTTGCCGACCTCAGAAGTATGACAGGCTGAGTCAACCCCACCTGCTATTAATTCAACAGCTGAACGGGATTCAAACTTAGGACCTTGGGATCTCAAGCCCGCCACCCTAACCATAAGGCCAACACCAGATATATTTGAGTCCTTGCAGTGCATCAAGTAGGCGAACATCAGTTTGTCTTCAGTCACAATTTCAATCATCCAAATGATGATTGACGTGATTATGGACCCCTCATACACCTTGCTCGATGAAAGAATCTGCAAATCATGCGAACAGACCAATCAGCCTGCTTCCAATTATCAGCAAAGTCATGGAATCCATCATTGCTTCGGATATCAAATCTTTCCTCTTCTCAAATGGCTTGATCTCTGATCATCAATTTGGTTTCAGACCTCGTCACTCTACTCTGGACATGCTGCTTCTGCTTTCTCAACAATGGGTGGAGGTCTTCAATGCCAAACAGGAAATCAGAGCTGTCTCAGTTGACATATCACGTGCCTTCGATACGGTCTGGCACCCAGCTCTGCTCACCAAACTCTCCTCCTATGAGATCCATGGAAATCTCCACTCATGGCTTGCGGACTTCCTCTCTGGTCGTAGGCAACGTGTGGCCCTGAATGGATTTCTCTCATCTCCTCTTCCTGTTCAGGCTGGAGTTCCCCAAGGTAGTGTTCTGGGCCCTGTGCTTTTTCTGGTCTTCATCAATGATCTCTCTGACTCTCTTGAAAATCCTCTCTATCTCTTTGCTGATGACTCCACTATCTGTCGCTCCATTCCTCATCCCTCCGATCAGCAGTCTGCAGCCTCCTCATTCTCTGCAGACCTGGACAAAATCACAAACTGGTCAAACAAGTGGAACATGTCTTTCAATCCTGACAAATCTCACACTCTTACGATGTCTCTCCAAAAAGACCGACTGGAAAACCCTCCCATCTACTTTCTCAACAATCCTGTCCAAGAAGTTGTCGCTCAAGCTTTTGGGTCTCACTATCTGCCATGATCTTTCCTGGGAAATCCACATTTCAAATCTGGCCTCCAAAGCCAGTCGCCGACTGGTCGTGCGAAGTCCCTCCTTGGCACACCTGAGCTCCTCACCACATACATGGCTTTGATCCGCAGCTCAATGGAATACTGCTCTCCCCTCTGGGCTGGTGCTCCTGCCTCACACCCAGCTCGGCTTCACGCTGTTGAAACCAAAGCGTTCAGAATCATTGGAATCTCCCGCGATGAAGCTAACTCCGAGGGCCTTTCACTCACTCACCGCAGGCAGGTTGGTGGTCTTTCCATCTTCTACTGACTCCTCTCCGTCCTTGCCCCCCCTCTCAACCCCCCCCCCCCAGCTCTCTCTGGGCTCTGTCCCCCAAATATTCCTTCAGGTCGCACAAGATCTGCCTGCAACCCTCTTCTGGTTAAACTGCCAAAATCAAGACTCTCTGCTCACCTTCAATCCTCTTTTCTCCCGCCTCTGGAACAAACTCCCTCACTCTCTTCAATCCCACTCCTCCCTCCAGGTCTTTAAAACAGCTGTTCACCACCATCTCTTATCTTCCCCCATCCAAAACCGTGATCTTTTCTACCCCCGCTAATTTCACCCCAAATCCACTTTTTTGAAATGCCAACTTCTTTCCTGGAAGTCCTCGGTGTCCTTGTGTTTTATACGTCTCCCACCCCCCCCCCCCCCTCCTTCCCACGCCTCCTCCCCCCAACCCCTCTCCCTCCCACACATCTCCCGATGTCCCTGCTCTCAAATGTTGTGTTTGTGTGCTTCCCCTTTTCTCCCCATCTTGTCTACCGCTCCCTCTTTTTATATATTTTGTTTGCCTGTTTGATTTGCTTGTGTGATAAATGTTAGCTCTTTCACGAGCCTCGATTCTGTATTTTAAAAAACCACCTTTAGAGGCCATTTTCCCCACAAAGTGGGGTTTGGCCTTTTTCGGGCACCGTGGTTGTTGTTTTTGTTGGTCCCCTTTTTGAAGCAATGTTTTACGGCCGGATGCCCTTCCTGCCTCCAACCCTTTTTGTCGCCTTTTACGACAAACAGGGAATTACCAGTGAACTGGTACTCAATTAGCCGACCTCGGAAGGATGACAGGCTGAGTCAACCCCCCTGGCGTTAATTCAGCGATCGACCTGGATTCAAACCCAGGATCCTAAGCTGGCACCCTAGCCGCTAGCCCAACACCAGGCTCCAAATTCTGTACACAAAAAAAAAAAAAAAACCGACTCAAATGCAATGCCCTCTCCTCTGGCGAGGGTAATTAGCAACTTGCACTGTTGTAAGTACGACTTGCACAAAGCCAAGAAAGGGTTGATATTAACGCTGCACATGAATGAATTGTATAACAAGAATGACCACAATGTGGTCATGACCTGTGACAAAATCCGACATGCCAATTGGGTAATGCGCTATTAAAAGATGAACTCAACACCTCTCATCTATGTCGGCCTCCACAAAGAACTAGCTGATTTGTCACACAGTCACGGATTGTTTAACCCCCAAATGGAGCCGTTCAAAAATTACGTAACACTCTTTTTGAGGGAGGCTCGTTCCGACGGGCTTGATTAAATTAAACCTTACTAATAATTTTTATTCGACATATGTTTGGAATTTTCGTGGTCCCTCATCGTGAGTAATGCTCTCCCCAAACACAGCCAATGGAAATCTGATGCAACAAACCCGGGCAGTGTATAATCAGCAGAGGCCTGATGTCTTCGGCCCATCAGAAAACCAAGATGTCAGCCATGTTATTTTGTCTGGGTGCCATGGTGGGTGGAGTCAAACCATTGTCTGTCTGGCAGCTTTGGGTGCACATTTCAGAAGTCGACCCCCAACAATAACCACCACAAAAACCATTTGGAGCTCTTGTCAAAAATATAATGCAATATAGCACGCATGAAACCTCAATTTGTGATCACGGGACTGGCAGTCACACCTCCAACAAATGAGAAGGTATTTTGCCGTTAGTTGATATGCTGACCTCTCAACTCCTTCCTTGTCAGCTTTTACACGAGCCGCTGTGTCTGGAAAAGAATTTTCTTTTAACTACAACAACAACATGCATTTTAAGGCCATTTTCCCTGCTAGAGCGGGGGTTAGCCTTGCGGTCCCCATGACAATCTTCTCCATTTGCCCTATTTTCTGCATCTCTCCTTGTTAACCCCCTTGCCCGCATTTCTTCTTCCACCATCTTTAGCCAAGTCTTTTTCGGTCTTCCCCGTCCTCTACTTCCTTCTACATTAATTTCCATCACTCATCTCAACCAGTCACATTCATCCTTCCTCAACACATGACCAAACCATCTCAACCTGTTCCTCTTCACAGCATCAATCACAGGCAATATTCCCATCATCTTTCGCAATTCATCATTTGTCTTCCTCTCTCTCAACGATACTCCGCACATCCATCGAACCATTCGCATTTCCACCCTTTCCAGCCTTCGTTGCTGCTCTACGTTCATTACCCATGTCTCGCTCCCATAAATCATAACACTTCTCACACATGCAGCATACACCTTTCCCTTCAGCTTCAGCGACACTCCCCTCCTCATCAGCACGCCACTCAGTTCCCGAAACTTCTTCCATGCACATCTCACTCGAGCAACCGTTGCCGAGTCTGATCCACCTTCTCCATTCAGCATGTCTCCGAGGTAGCAAAATGTTTTCACACCTTCCAGCTTCACGCCGTCTCCAAGATCCAACTCAACATTTCCTCCATCTGCAGCTCCCTCTGTGCACACCTTACATTTGAATGTAGCTGCCACACTGGTAAATGACCCTCTCAGACCACTACATTTTTGATGAACCCACTCAGCGCACATTGTACATTGAATGGAGTTCACTCCGACACCCTTCCTGCACACAGCACACGGCTACTTCCCAGTTATTTCCACCTCACCACATGCTTTACCACTTGCCATCACCTTCGTCTTTCAGATATTCACCTTCAGACCTTTTGTCTCCATACATTCCTGCCACTTGTTCATCTTTTCCTTCAGTCCATCCATACTTTCCGCAATCAACACCAGATCATCTGCATACAACAACTCCCACGGTAAACCCTCCTTTACGTTCTGTGCCAGCACCTCCATCACAGCTACAAATAGTAGTGGACTTAGTAGCGACCCCTGATGCACTCCCACCTTCACCTCAAACTCACCACTATTCCCGTCCTTCGTCCTGACCGCTGTGCGCGCTCTTTTGTACATTGCCATCACGACTCTGATCAACCATTCCTCCACTCCTAACTTCCTCAATGCCCATGTCAATACTTTGCGTGGAACCCTATCGAATGCTTTCTCCAGATCAACAAACCCAAGAAACAACTTCTTCCTCTTCTCCATGTACTTCTCCTGCAACTGCCTCACAATGAAAAGCGCGTCTGTCGTTCCTCTTCCTGGCATAAATCCAAACTGAATTTCGTCGATCTTCACTTTCTTCCTTATCCTCCTCTCCAACACCCTTTCCAATACCTTCATTCCATGCTCCAATAACTTTATCGCTCGGTACGAGCCACACTCCAGAGAGTCACCTTTCCCCTTGTATAGAGGGACGAGGGTACTCAGTTCCCAATCCACTGGAATGCGGCCTTCTTTCACCACCAGATTACAGATCTCTGTCATTCTCTTCACACCCCAACTTCCTGCTGCCTTCAACATATCTCCCACAACTCCCGTCGGCCCTCCCGCTTTTCCACTCTTCATTGCTTTTATCGCTTCCTCAACTTCCTTCTCAGTTATCTTCTCTGCCGGTCCCAAAACTGGGTTACTCTCTATGTTGCCATCCCATTCATTCTCTGTATTCAACAGCATTTCCATCTTCCTTTAATTCCATCTGGGTCGACAACGATTTGTCCCACTTCATCCTTCAAGCAACTCACCCCCATCACATCACACCTCTCTTTCGCTATCTGCTTTGCAATCCTGAATACTGCTTTCTGACCTGACCCTCTTCCGAATCCAAGCGTTCTCCGAACATTTTCCTACATGCCTCCTGCGCCTTTGCTACCTCTTTCTTTGCAGCCTTCCTGGCTGCCTTATAACTTTCATGCTCTGCTGTTTCTGCTCCCGTACCCTTTGCCTTCTGCCACTCCTTGAACTTCTTCCTCTTCTCGTCAATCCTCTTTCCAACTTCATCATCCCACCACCATGTTTCCGAGTGCCTCGGTGGTCCTTTTGTCCATCCACATACCTCACCAACAGCTCCCAACAGACTAGCTTTCATTGACATCCAACCACTTTCAAGCTCAACCACATCATCCTCTACCCTACTCAGCCTCTCTTTTAATGCCTCCCTTACTGTCACCTCTTTCAACCTCCACACCTTCATTCTCGGTTGGTACTTCACCCGCTGAGCTCTCCTCGCACCTTTCACCCTTATGTCGCAGACAACCAAGTGGTGCTGTGAAACAGCCTCCTCCCCCGGGATCACCGTTGTGTCCCGGAGGTGCCCCATATCTTGCCTACGCACCATCAGGTAGGCAACGGTTGTCGTCGACCCACCTGACGTGTATGTAACAAGCTTATTATCCTCTTTCTGGAACTGAGTATTACAAATCAGCTCCATCAGCAAACTCCAAAATCCTTTCACCTTCTCCATTTCTCACACCATATCCGTAACCCCCATGAACTCCCTCAAAACCATCCATACTCCTTCCCACATGTCCATTCAGGTCTCCTCCCACCACAACAACTTCCTCATCTTTCACGTTTTCCATCAGCTTCTCTATCGCACACCAGAACTTGTCCTTCTCTACATCGCTTCGACCAACCTGCGGAGCATATCCCGAGATGACGTTCACCAAGAGCTTTCCAATCATCATTTTCACCATCATCAACCTATCACTCACTCTAGTCACACTCACCACACTGTCTACAAATTCCTCAGAAAACAGGACACCAACACCATTCACGCCATCCAGGCACCCTTGCCACACAAACTTGTATTTCTGTCCCTGCCTACCCTTCACCATTCTCACACCACTTCCCTTCCATCTCGTCTCCTGCACACAACATATGTCCACTCTTCTTCTGACCAATACTTCCACCACTTCTCCTGATCTCCCTGTCATTGTCCCTACATTCCATGTCCCAAACCTCATAAACCGATCTCCACTTCGGGCTGTACCCTGCCCATATGTACTTGTAATTGTCATGGTTCTCTTTTTGATGCAATGTTTTTATGGCCGGATGCCCTTCCTGACGCCAACCCTCTTAGTCGTCTCTTACGACACGCAGGGATACGGTGTACCTATTCTGACCAGGGTACACACTGGGAAACGTTTAAAACATGGAAATTCGGGGGGGGGGGGGGGGCGGCGTCAGCATCACGGCTGCGGTTTAAACATATTCCAACAATATCCAAACAGAAGCATGAAAAACAATCTTTTAACTCTTGAACAAAATTTTTTTTTGCCTTTGTGCAGTATTTCATCAACATACACAAGTGTTCTACTTGATGTTTGCATGTGACATTTGCACAAACCTTGGCCATAATTGAAGCATCGTGTAATGGTAAAATACTTTGGCTTGCCAATCGTTATAAAAACTGATTTGTGGAATGCTGTTTTGTTCGACGTTGGCCCTGTGAATTCAGAATACGTTATCGGATTTTGGTTTGGCCTGTTTGGCATTACCATTTGAGGATATTGCTCAATGATGCTTTGACCATGTTTACATGTCCTTGCTGTTGGTTTGTCAATTTTTATTTTCCTTTTTGGTTGTGGGCATTTTGTTGTTTCTGCTTTTTTCCTAGGTTATCATTTTAGCATTCCCAACCTTCTTAAAGGCATTTAGTCAACACAGTGTGACAAGCATTCAATTTACATCATACTAGGAGGGAGAGACTGGTAGATCCACCTCTTCCTGAAGGTCGTTAATAAGACAGCTAGGTTTTTACCTACACAAGCAAAGAGCCTATCCTGATGAACAGGAGGAAGAGGGAGCAGGTCTCTGAGTACGTGTCTACCATAGTGCTGCTGTAAAACACAAACACAATGTCTTCTTCCCTCTCGGGGGATAGTGTGGGGTAATTGGTTAGGGGTTAAAAGAGAGAGGTAAAAGATATGGGAATATACGGTTAGGGTTTAGGAATAGGTTAAAATAAAACTGATTGACAGAAAACATTGTGGATGATTGCGTAGTGTGGTTGGTCACCTGGTCCTGGCCTGATCCGGTCTCCGATGAGGGGAGAGAGAACACCAGTGGAGACATCCTTATCCTATCGAACACTAATTTTGACCAAGCCACCCCTTTCCTCCCCCCCCCCCCCACCCCCCCGCCCCAATTGGACGATACATCAGACAACTTGACTGATCTCATATTATAAATGCAGGAAATTATACCAAACTTTATAATGCTAAAACCAAAAAGATTGTGCAAAAGTCTTGTGCTACAGGTATGCAACAGGTACAATCTAAATCATTATCTTCATCACTGTGCTCTCTGTGGTTGATCAACAGCTCCGGTACTCAATGGTTCTCCCGCATCATCAAACATGCAACGCCCACAGAGCTGATTGATGGACTGAAGTTTTGCTTCATTGATGCCATCAAGTCCTATCATGGGGTGAACTTTTTAGCTTTTGCTCATTTGTTTCATGTGCACAAATGGTTTAGGCTTAGGGAATTACTTTGTTTCATGTTCTCTTCTGAGCTAGTAGCTTAGTTGTCCCAGGTTGAAATCCCATGTATTATGTTGATTGTTGATGGGTCAATTCGATACTAATTTCGTTGTAATTCACATTTAAGTATGTTGATGTCTGCAAATAATTGTGTGTGTCCTTCGTATGATTATGTTTATGTGCTTGTCCAGGAGCCTTGAGATCAATGTTGCAATGCAGCTTTCATACAGGTTTTAGTTGCATGGTCCAAAGAGTATATCTATCGCTCCGACCATTCCTTAGCCACAGTTTAGTTGGAGCAAACTAATGCTTAGTTGGCATTATTCTTTTCTCGTGCTTGCAAAGCTCCATTTTCTTTTTCCTTACTTTCCCTGTCTTGCAGATCAACAACGAGTTGCCTGCCAAAATTGTAGTTTACAGGGATGGCGTGTCTGAAGGCCAGCTACAAGTTGTGGAGAACTATGAGGTGCAGCAGATCTACCAAAGCTTTGCCTCATTTGGGGAACACTACATGCCACAAGTTGTTGTCATTGTTGTTCAAAAGCGCATCAACACAACAATCTGCTTGAACCGTGGCATTCCAGAAAATCCACCATCTGGCACTGTGCTAGACCATGGCGTTACAAACCCGAATTGGTAATATTCTGGGCCCAAATCTTTTTACCTTCCCTTTACCCTCCTCCCCCACCCCTTTTTTTCTTCATGTTGTGTGATCTTGATCATCTTCTTTCTTTATTTATTTTCTTTTCTTCGGTTTCACTTTCCCGATTAAAGTAATTTTTAAATGTTGCACCTTAAACTTTGCTTGGCTACAGTAACGTAGATGTTTATGTATTCCAGGTATGACTTCTTCCTGGTATCTCAACACGTTAGACAAGGGACAGTTTCACCAACCCATTATGTTGTCCTGCACAACACCACCAAGCTGTCACCTGACCATCTGCAGAGGTTCTTTTCCAGTCTACACCAACTTTTATAAAATGGAATGTTTTGACTTTTTGTGAAATGCCAAAACGTTGTAGAATATTGAAATGTAGGATCTTAGCAAATTACTGTAACTTAACCAATAAGAAGCATGCCATTTAAATAAAATTTGGTTTCCAAATCTATGCTCATGGAAGATGGAGGAGACAATGGGTAAAAGTCAATGTACTAGCATTGGGGCAACGGGGCGACAGACACAACAAGCAATGTAAAGAACGAACAGGAAAAGGGGAGGGGAGGAGACACTGTAACCAGCGAGTAAGATTTTTGGTTTGGGTTAGGTCAGTATTAAAGATTGCCGACAGGGACTTGTTTATAACTTTATTACAAGGCTCATGGGGAGAGGGGGGGTTAATGAAAAGGGTAGGAACAAAATGAGACAGAGTCTGTGTGTGGATGTGCACAGGTGAGTGCATTAGGGATTGGCAACACATTTGAAAGATTGAAGCAAGGAGGACAGAATAAGGGTGCAAATTAATGCAGGTGTTCAGCCTGCACCGTGGGAAGGTAAACAGGTGAGGAATAGAGGATGACAAAAGATGGTACTATACTTCCAACTTTAATTCCTAGAAGGAATACTGAGGTTGAACAGCCTCTGTAGGCTGCTTCCGCAAAGAGCAGAAAAGAGAAACATACGAGTCGAGGTGGGTGGTAAACTTTGGATATTGGTTGTTTAACTGGAAGAGGCTTACTGGAAGAACATGTGACCTGGAGGAGCTGCAGCAGGTCTGATGGCTGAGAACAAAAGGAGCAAGACTGGGGAAGAACTGTCCAACAAACTTGCCTGCAATGTAAGAGCACTATGGCTTGTGTTTATACCTAGTCACAGCTATTTCAGATCAACAGAGAGTGAGCGATGCAGCTGCTGTTGGCCTATCAGTGGGATGGGATACTATACAACACAATGTGGGGTCACCTGCAAAAAGGAAAAGGGTTTCCCATATCATTGGAGAGGTAATTCATGTAAACGAAGAACAAGACTAGGCCCATTACACTGCCTTGTGCCAGTCCAGCCTCCAATGGGAGAGGATCTTTTTTCTGGGGAGAGGATCTGGGGATCTTTTTTTTAAATCTCAGTGAGGTTCTTCTTTATCATTAGTTTAAAGCGCGGCGGTACGCGCGCTGCTTGCGAGCAAGGAGGAAGCGGACAAGCGGTAACTTATAAGCGTCTTTATTTCAGGAGCTCACTGTAACACTAGCGCGCTCCGGGCTGCGCGCCCCGTGTATATCCTCAGGCCACGCCTACCCCTCGGGCGTGGCCGCCGCCCACTTGGTGCGCGGAATGATGTCACCACGCCAGTGGGCTTTCATGTCCGCCACATGCGCCCCCCCCAGAATTCCCGCGCACCTGGAGGGCCAGTTTGCGGGGCAAACGGATGACCCGGCCGAAGCGCCCCCTGGCGATCGGCGGCGTCCGGGGTGCAGGGATGCCAGGTGGGATGCCCCTGGCTGCCCCTGGGATGGGTGCAGGACCGGGGGGCGGCGGGGCTGGGCGGTGCCGGGGTTCCGCCCGCAGGGGGGCGGCCCCGACGCGGGGGTCGGGCCACTGGCGGTGGATGGTCCACGTCGAGGTGGGCCGGCTTGAGGCGGTCTACAGAAACGCGGTCAGGAGTACCGCCGATGTCCAGGGTGAAGTGCTTCGCCCCGGTCTCCAGCACGCGGAAAGGCCCGTCGTACGGGGGCCGCTGTGGTGTCCGGTGGGCATCGTGGCGGACGAAGACGTACTCCGCCGTGCGAAGCTCCGGGGCGACGTGCGTCGGTGGGTGCCCGTGGCATGCCGTTGGCACCGGGGCGATCCTCTGGGCGGTCTCTTGCAGAGCGGAGCGCTGCTGTGCCGCGGACCATGGTGCCGTGGAGTCGGGGAGGAACTCGCCCGGCACCCGCAGCGGTTGCCCGAAGACCAACTCCGCCGCGGATGCACGCAGGTCCTCCTTGGGCGCCGTCCGGAGGCCCAGCAGGACCCAGGGGAGCCTGTCGACCCAGCCGCCGTCGCGGAGGGTGGCCTGGAGCGCGGCCTTCAATGAGCGGTGAAATCGCTCACACAGGCCGTTAGCCTGGGGGTGGTAGGCCGTGGTTCGGTGCAGCCGGACCCCGAGCCCCTGCGTGACCGCCCCCCAGAGCTCCGAGGTGAACGGGGGGCCGCGGTCGGACGAGATGTCTGAGGGGGTGCCGAACCGGGCGACCCAGGTGGCGATGAAAGCCTGTGCGACGTCCGCCGCCGTCGTCGACGCCAAGGGCACGGCCTCCGGCCACCGGGTGGTGCGGTCCACCATGGTGAGGACGTGGGTGAAACCCCGCGAGGGGGGAAGAGGTCCCACCAGGTCCACGTGGACGTGGTCAAACCGGCGTTCCGGCACCGTGAACGGGGCCAACGGCGCCTGGGTGTGCCGGTGCACCTTGGCGCGCTGGCACGCGAGGCACGTCCTGGCCCAGCCGCGGACGGCCTTCCGGAGGCCATGCCAGACGAACTTGTCGGCGATCAACCTTTGGGAGGCCCTCGCGCCCGGGTGGGACAGGCCGTGGATGGCGTCAAACACCTGGCGCTGCCAGCCTGCGGGCACTATGGGGCGAGGCCGCCCGAGGGAGACGTCGCACAAGAGGGCCGCGCCCGCGCCGTCGAACGGAACGGCACCTCGGTGACGGCCGAGGTGCCGTTCTTGGACGAACCAGAACGGCACCTCGGTGACGCGGAGGCCCGTGACGGCGGTCCGCAAGGCCTGGACGTCGGGGTCAGCGGCCTGGTCCGCTGCCATCCGGGCATAGTCGATGTCGAGGTGGACTGCGTGGGCGACGGCCCGGGAAAGGCAATCCGCCACCGGGTTGTCCTTCCCCGCGACGTGCCGGATGTCCGTCGTGTACTCGGACACGGCCGAGAGGTGACGCTGCTGCCGGGCCGACCACGGCTCGGTGACCTTGCCCATCGCGAAGATCAGCGGCTTGTGGTCGACGAAGGCCGTGAACGCACGGCCCTCGAGCAGATGGCGGAAGTGCCTGACCGCCAAGTGAAGCCCGAGCAACTCGCGGTCGAAGGTACTGTAACGGCGTACGAAGCTGCCGGCTAAAGAACGCCAGCGGTTGCCAAGCTCCACGCACCCATTGCTCGTGCACCGCGCCCACCGCGTAGTCCGAGGCGTCGGTGGTGAGGGCGATCGGTGCATCGGGCGCCGGGTGCGCGAGCATGGTGGCGTTAGCCAAGGCGAGCTTCGTGCCCGTGAACGCCGTGTCCATCTGCTCGGTCCAGGTAACGTCGCCTTTGCCCGGCTTACCTCGGAGAGCTTCGTGCAGGGGGCGCAGGAGCTGGGCGATACGGGGCAGGAACCGATGGTAAAGGTTCACCATGCCGAGGAACTCCTGCAGCCCTCTGATCGTGCAGGGGCGCGGAAACCCCTTCACCGCCTCCACCTTGGCCGGCAGGGGGACGGCTCCGTGCCTGGTGACACGGTGCCCCAGAAAATCGATTACGGCGACGCCGAACCGGCACTTTGCGGGGTTCACAATCGGGCCATGCTGGCCCAGGCGTTCGAAGAGCGTGCGGAGGGTGGCGTAGGTGCTCCTCGCGGGACGCGCTGGCGACGAGGATATCGTCCAGGTAGACGTAGACAAAATCCAAGTCGCGCAGGACGCTGTCCATCAGTTGCTGGAACGCCTGAGCCGCATTCTTCAGACCGAAGGGCATCCGCAGGAACTCGAAGAGTCCGAATGGCGTGATGACCACCGTCTTCGGGACGTCCTCCGGCCTGACGGGGACCTGATGGTAGCCGGGTATGAGGTCCACCTTCGAGAAGAAGGACATGCCCGCCAAACGGGCGGAAAAGTCCTGAATGTGGGGGACGGGGTAGCGGTCGGGAGTGGTGGCGTCATTGAGACGGCGATAGTCCCCGCACGGTCGCCATCCCCCGCCGGGCTTCGGCACGATGTGCAGCGGCGACGCCCAAGCACTCTCCGAGCGCCGAACGATGCCGAGTCGCTCCAGGGTAGCAAACGCCGCTTTTGCCACCGCCAGCTTCGTCGGCTCGAGGCGGCGTGCCCGGGCGTAGACCGGTGGCCCGACGGTGTGGATGTGATGGGCCACCCCGTGCTTGACGGCCCCCGCCGAGAAGGTGGGCCGCGTGAGGGCCGGGAAGCCGGCGAGGAGGCGGGTGAATTCGTCCGCTGCCGGAAGCGTACAGATCAACGTGGCCGGAACCGAACCGTTCGGCAAGCCGCTCGTTGAGCTGCTCGACGAGCTGGGCAGCGCACAAGCGAGCGAGCTGAACGTCTCGGCCTGGACAAGACGTCTGCGCTTTACGTCGACCAGGAGCCCATTAGCGCACAGGAAGTCCGCGCCAAGCAGTGCCATGGGCACGTCGGCGGTGACGAACGTCCATCGGAAAACCTGCCCTCCGAACCGCAGAGAGAGGCAGCGTTTTCCGTACGTACGGATGGGCGTCCCGTTCGCGGCAAGCAGCGCGGGGCCCCCGCCCGCGGCGTGCTTGTCTGACGTACCAGCGGGAACGACACTCACCTGCGCTCCCGTGTCGCACAGGTAACGGCGCCCGGATAAGGTGTCCGTTACGAACAGCAGGCTGCTCGAACGGCCGGCGCTCATCGCCACTATTGAGCGCCGGCCCGGGCGTTTCCCGACCTGTTGAAGGAGCATGGCGGATGACACTGCCGAGCCTCGTGGCCGAACTTGGCGTGGAACCAGCACCAGGTGGTGGAGCTGGAGGAGTGCGGCTGGCTACGCCAGGCCGGTGGAGTTGGCGGGTTTCCCCGCGGTGGCGGTTTTCGCCGCGGCGTTGGGCGGTGCGTGGCGGCGGTCACGAGGTGCCTATCAGCATGCTGTGTAAGCTGATGCTGTGGATCAGCATCATCAGCAGCATCAGCCTCGAGGTCCGTGACGGCCGCACCGACTCTCGCCCGCGTCTCCGAAGCCGCGAAGTACCTGTCCGCCTCGGCCGCCAATGCTCGGGGTTCCGTTAGCACGGTCCCGGCCAACGCGAGGCGAACCTGCGCTGGAAGTTGGCGACGGAAAAGCGCCCGGAATAGAGAACCGGGGGCTTCGTCGCCTAACAGTGACAGCATATGGTCCATTCGGACCGATGGGCGCGTGTCGCCGAACTCGGGGAGATCCAGGAGGCGGTCGGCCCGTGCGTCGTCCGTGAGGCCGAACGTGGCTAGGAGTAGCCGCTTGAGTGCCTCGTACTTGTGGCCGTCCGGGGGTGGCGAAGGACGGACACAACTCGAGCGGCTGTGCCGGGCCCGAGGGAGGCGACGACGTGGCAGTAGCGCGTGTCGTCGCCGGTGAGGCGCCGAAGCTGAAATTGGGCTTCAGCTTGGACGAACCAGACTTCGGCCTGGGCCTCCCAAAATTCGGGAAGTTTAATCGACATTGCGTTGTCGGCCATGGCAATGGCGTCGTGTGTGGAAGGATCGCTCCGGCAGATCCAACGTCGAGGGTCACCAGTAAAGCGCGGCGTTACACACGCTGCTTGCGAGCAAGGAGGAAGCGGACAAGCGGTAACTTATAAGCGTCTTTATTTCAGGAGCTCACTGTAACACTAGCGCGCTCCGGGCTGCGCGCCCCGTGTATATCCTCAGGCCACGCCTACCCCTCGGGCGTGGCCGCCGCCCACTTGGTGCGCGGAATGATGTCACCACGCCAGTGGGCTTTCATGTCCGCCACAAGTTGCTCCAATTATCACTGGTACAATTTCGATGCTCTTCAGCTTCCAAGATCTCTTGACCTCATTTTTGAGGGCCTGGTATTTGGTGATTTTCGTGATTTCTGCATTATTTCGGCCAAAATCGCTGGGTACTGATATCTCAATCATCAATGCTGTCTTTTGCTTTTTGTTCCTGAGTACAATGTCCGGAAGCAATGCTTTGTTTTCTATGTTCATGCTCGATGGAATCATCAGGGCGTACATGAGCATGACGTCCTCATTTTCAATGAATGCCCTTGGTTGGTTCGTGTCTCCATGAGTTTTCTGGTACTGGGATCGTGTGTGTGTGTGTGTGTGTGTGTGTGTGTGTGTGTGTGTGTGTGTGTGTGTGTGTGTGTGTGTGTGTGTGTGTGTGTGTGTGTGTGTGTGTGTGTGTGTGTGTGTGTGTGTGTGTGTGTGTGTGTGTGCGTGCGTGCGTGCGTGCGTGCGTGCGTGCGTGCGTGCGCGCGCGTGTGTGTGGTTTTTTAGTGGAGGAGATGGAAAGAGAGTTTGATGTTAAATGATGTTTGTTTTTTAGAATCCATAGTATGGGACTTAGAGATACATAGTGCATCCATAATACAATCTCAGTGTATCTATAATACAATCCCAGTAAATGTGTGAACAACATGGAGTTTAAGACCTGATGATCTCTAATTCAAAAGTTACATGGATGTTGCACTGCAGACTCACCTACAAGATGACCCACATGTACTACAATTGGCCTGGTACCATTCGAGTGCCGGCACCGTGCAAGTATGCCCACAAGCTTGCCTTTCTGGTGGGACAAAGCTTGCATGAGGCTCCTGCACCTGAACTCGGCAATAAGCTTTTCTTTTTGTAATCTGCGAGACAGTAAGTAGACACCGGAGTTTGCACATTGTTTTACCGTAGATTCCTCTGTTTTATTTGTTAATTTGAAATTTGGAGCAAGTGTGGGTGCTCATTACATTTAAGGGATCTTTGTATTCTTGGTATTAATTGTTCAGTGTGTTTTTAAAAATCGCGGTGGATCTTAGGTTGCTGTTTTTAATGTCGGTGAAATGCTTCGATTGAAGCATCAAGTGGCTGGCTAATGGGGTGTTTTACTGTATGAAGTTAAAACAGGCTGGGAGGCTTTTTTCCTCTTACTAGAACAGCCTTTGACATAAGCTATTTGTACAAATGCCCAAACATGTTGTCTTTTTTTTCTGACACTTCATCTTCAATTCCCACTGACATTCTGCCAATCAAGAGGTATGGTCAGGAGCCGAGCCCACAGCTTTCTTTCCAAAAAGAATGTTGTTCCTTAAATTAAAGAAAGAATGTGAACAGATTAAATAAAAGAGCATAACATTGCAATAAAGAACATGATTAAGTCTATAAAAAAAATAGGGGCAATACCCCTGGGCGTTCACCTGGTAGAATTAAAGCAGTACACTACACTGACTAACAACAACAACAACAGGCATTTTAAGGCCATTTTCCCTGCAAGAGCGGGGGTTAGCCTTGCGGTCCCCATGACAATCTTCTCCATTTTGCCCTATTTTCTGCATCTCTCCTTGTTAACCCCCTTGCCCGCATTTCTTCTTCCACCATCTTTAGCCAAGTCTTTCTCGGTCTTCCCTGTCTTCTACTTCCTTCGACATTCATTTCCATCACTCTTCTCAACCAGTCACTTTCATCCTTCCTCAACACATGACCAAACCATCTCAACCTGTTCTCTTCACAGCATCAATCACAGGCTCTATTCCCATCATCTTTCATCATTTGTCTTCCTCTCTCTCAACGATACTCCGCACATCCACCGAACCATTCGCATTTCCACCCTTTCCAGCCTTCGTTGCTGCTCTACGTTCATTACCCATGTCTCGCTCCCATAAAGCATAACACTTCTCACACATACAGCATACACCTTTTCCTTCAGCTTCAACGACATTCCCCTCCTCGTCAGCATGCCACTTAGTTCCCGAAACTTCTTCCATGCACATCTCACTCTAGCAACCGTTGCCGAGTCTGATCCACCTTCTCCATTCAGCATGTCTCCTAGGTAACAAAATGTTTTCACACCTTCCAGCTTCACGCCGTCTCCAAGATCCAACTCAACATTTCCTCTATCTGCAGCTCCCTCTGTGCACACCTTACACTTGAATGTAGCTGCCACACTGGTTAATGACCCTCTCAAGCCACTACATTTTTGATGAACCCACTCAGCACACATTGTACATTGAATGGAATTCACTCCGACACCCTTCCTGCACACAGCACACGGCCACTTCCTAGTTCTTTCCACCTCACCACATGCTTTACCACTTGCCATCACCTTCGTTTTTCCGATATTCACCTTCAGACCTTTTGTCTCCATACATTCCTTCCATTTGTTCATCTTCTCCTTCATTCCATCCATACTTTCTGCAATTAACACCAGATCATCTGCATACAACAACTCCCATGGTAAACCCTCCTTTACGTTCTGAGCCAGCACTTCCATCACAGCTACAAATAGTAGTGGACTTAGTACCGACCCCTGATGCACTCCCACCTTCACCTCAAACTCACCACTGTTCCCGTCCTTCGTCCTTACAGCTGTGCGCGCTCTTTTGTCCATTGCCATCACCACTCTGATCAGCCATTCCTCCACTCCTAACTTCCTCAATGCCCATGTCACTACTTTTTTTTTTCTTTTTTTTTTGGGATACAGAGTCGAGGCTCGTGAAAGAGCTAACATTTATCAAACAAACAAATCAAACAAACAAGCAAACAAAGTATATAAAAAGGGGAGCGGTCGACAAGATGGGGAGAGAAGGGGAGGAAGCACACAAACACAACATTTGAGAGCAGGGACATCTGGAGATGTGTGGGAGGGGGAGAGGGCCTGGGGGGAGGCAGGATAGGTATAAAACGCAAGGACACCAAGGACTTCCAGGAAAGAAGTCGGCACCTCAAAAAAGTGGATTTGGGGTGAAATTAGCGGGGGTAGAAAAGATCAAGGTTTTGGATTGGGGAAGATAAGAGATGGTGGTGAACAGCCGTTTTAAAGACCTGGAGGGAGGAGTGGGATTGAAGAGAGTGAGGGAGTTTGTTCCAGAGGTGGGAGAATAGAGGAATAGAGGAATGAAGGAGTGAAGGTGAGCAGAGAGTCTTGATTTTGGCAGTTTAACCATAAGAGGGTTGCAGGCAGATCTTGTGCGACCTGTAGGAATATTTGGGGGACAGAGCCCAGAGAGAGCTGGGGGAGCAAGGCCGGAGAGTCTGTAGAAGACGGAAAGACCACCAACCTGCCTGCGGTGAGTAAGTGAAAGGCCCTCGGAGATGGCGTCATCGCGGGAGATTCCAATGATTCTGAACGCTTTGGTTTCAACAGCGTGAAGACAAGCTAGGTGTGAGGCAGGAGCACCAGCCCAGAGGGGAGAGCAGTACTCCATTGAGCTGCAGATGAAAGCCTTGTATGTGGTGAGGAGCTCAGGTGTGCCAAGGAAGGACTTCGCACGACGGAGGATGCCCAGTCGGCGACTGGCTTTGGAGGCCAGCTTGGAAATGTGGTTTCCCCAGGAAAGATCATGGCAGATAGTGAGACCCAAAAGCTTGAGTGACAGAACTTCTTGGAGAGGATTATTCAGAAAGTAGATGGGAGGGTTGTCCAGTCAGTCTTTACGGAGAGACATCGTAAGAGTGTGAGATTTGTCAGGATTGAAAGACATGTTCCACTTGTTTGCCAAGTCTGTGATTTTGTCCAGGTCTGCAGAGAGTGAGGAGGCTGCAGACTGCCGATCTAAGGGATGAGGAATGGAGCGGCAGAGAGTGGAGTCATCAGCAAAGAGATAGAGAGGATTTTCAAGAGAGTCAGAGAGATCATTGATGAAGACCAGAAAAAGCACTGGGCCCAGAACACTGCCTTGGGGAACTCCAGCCTGAACAGGAAGAGGAGATGAGAGAACCCCATTCAGGGCCACACGTTGACTACGACTAGAGAGGAAGTCCGCCAGCCATGCGTGGAGTTGGTATTTCACGTGGAACCCTATCGAATGCTTTCTCCAGATCAACAAACCCAAGAAACAACTTCTTCCTCTTCTCCATGTGCTTCTCCTGCAACTGCCTCACAATAAAAAGCGCGTCTGTCATTCCTCTTCCTGGCATAAATCCAAACTGCATTTCGTCAATCTTCACTTTCTTCCTTATCCTCCTCTCCAACACCGTTTCCAATACCTTCATTCCATGCTCCAATAACTTTATCGCTCGATATGAGCCACAGTCCAGAGGGTCACCTTTCCCCTTGTATAGAGGGACGAGGGTACTCAGTTCCCAATCCACTGGAATGCGGCTTTCTTTCACCATCAGATTACAGATCTCTGTCATTCTCTTCACACCCCAATTTCACACTGCCTTCAACATATCTCCCACAACTCCCGTCGGCCCTCACGCTTTTCTACTCTTCATTGCTTTTATCGCTTCCTCAACTTCCTTCTCGGTTATCTTCCCTGCCGGTCCTAAAACTAAAACTCTCTGTGTTGCCATCCCATTCATTCTCTGCATTCAACAGCATTTCCATATATCTCTCCCATCTTCCTTTAATTCCATCTGGGTCCACAACGATTTGTCCCACTTCATCCTTCAAGCAACTCACCCCCATCACATCACACCTCTCTTTCGCTATCTGCTTTGCAATCCTGAATACCGCTCTCTGGCCCTCTTCCAAATCCAAACGTTCACCGAACATTTTCCTACATGCCTCCTGTGCCTTTGCAACCTCTTTCTTTGCAGCCTTCTTGGCTGCCTTATAACTTTATGCTCTGCCTTTTCTGCCCCCATACCCTTCGCCTTCTGCCACTCCTTGAACTTTTCCTCTTCTCGTCAATCTTCTTTCCAACTTCATCATCCCACCACCATCTTTCCGAGTGCCTCGGTGGTCCTTTTGTCCATCCACATACCTCACCAACGGCTCCCAACAGACTATCTTTCATTGACATCCAACCACTTTCAAGCTCAACCACATCATCCTCTCCCATATTCAGCCTCTCTTTTAATGCCTCCCTTACTGTCACCTCTTTCAACCTCCACACTTTCATTCTCGGTTGGTACTTCACCCGCCGAGCTCTCCTCGCACCTTTCACCCTTATGTCGCAGACAACCAAGTGGTGCTGTGAAACATCCTCCTCCTCCGGGATCACCTTTGTGTCCCGGAGGTGCCCCCTATCTCGCCTATGCACCATCAGGTAGTCAACGGTTGTCGTCGACCCACCTGACGTGTATGTAACAAGCTTATTATCCTCTTTATGGAACTGAGTATTACAAATCAACAAATCAGCTCCATCAGCAAACTCCAAAATCCTTTCACCTTCTCCATTTCTCACACCATATCCATAACCCCCATGAACTCCCTCAAAACCAGCCATACTCCTTCCCACATGTCTGTTTAGGTCTCCTCCAACCACAACAACTTCCTCATCTTTCACGTTTTCCATCAGCTTCTCTATAGCACACCAAAACTTGTCCTTCTCTTCATCGCTCCGACCAACCTGCGGAGCATATCCCGAGATGATGTTCACCAAGAGCTTTCCAATCATCATTTTCACCATCATCAACCTTTCACTCACTCTAGTCACACTCACCACACTGTCTACAAACTCCTCAGAAAGCAGGACACCAACACCATTCACACCTTCTGGGCACCCTTGCCACACAAACTTGTATTTCTGTCCCTGCCTACCCTTCACCATTCTCACACCACTTCCCTTCCATCTCGTCTCCTGCACACAACATATGTCCACTCTTCTTCTGACCAATACTTCCACCACTTCTCCTGATCTCCCTGTCATTGTCCCTACATTCCAGGTCCCAAACCTCAGAAACCGATCTCCACGTCGGGCATCAGACGTTTCGTCGTCATAAATGGAGTGATTTCCACCCTTGCTTCGATCGGGTTCCCCACCTTGAGTTTTGACGAGAGGGCGTGGGGTCCACCACGGGGTACTTCGGGCTGTACCCTGCCCATATGTAGTTGTAATTGTCATGGTTCTCTTTTTGAGGCAATGTTTTTATTGCCTGATGCCCTTCCTGACGCCAACCCTTTTAGTCGCCTCTTACGACACGCAGGGATACGGTGTACCTATTCTAAACCATGGTACACACCGGGTTATACTACACTGACAAGGTATTTTAAACCAATTTAAATGGTTGCTAGAAGACGGGGCAACATGTAGAATCATACGAACGTAATCATAAGATTTTAAACAAACAAAAAACTTTTGGGGGGAAACCCACCTCCCCCTCCCTGCCACGTATACCTCCTCAGACCCTAATTTCTCTAATGCCTTGAAGAAACATTGTTACATCACGGGTGATGAAGGTTGTGGTCAAGTTTAATCAAAAGTGTGTGTGTGTAGTTTCTAAGAAAAATGCAAATACCTATTTTGAGGGGGGTGGTCAAACCTGCACGCACATTGATCCTCGTAGACCTCGATTTTCTTAATGCCATGAACAAACATTGCTACATCATGGGTGTAGAAGGTTGTGGTCAAGTTTCATCAAAATTGTGTGCGTGGTTTCTAAGAAAATAGCAAATACCTATTTTGGTGGGCCCCCCGTAGACTCCCATAGGGCCCGATTTTTTTTTTTTTTTTTTTTTTTTTTATTCTGTGAGTAAACTTTGGTACATCACAGGTGGTGAAGGTCGTCGTCACGTTTCACCGAAATAGTGAGTGGAGTTTCAGAGGAAAATGCAAATTCCTATTTTGGGGGGGTCTAACCATGATCCACTTTGACCCCCTTAGACCCCGATTTTTCTTTAATGCCGTGAACAAACTTTAGTCACAACATTACAAATATAATTTGTGCCAAGTTTGGTCACAATCCCATCAGCGATTTCGGAGAAGATGTTGCAAGTTTACGAACGGACGACGTGCCATCGCATTAGGTCCCCTGAACTTCGTTGCAAGTGAGCTAATAATGAGTCAGTGTGTGTCAGTCTCTTCCATAATTCCAAAACCATGAAACCTTGTGTCCCTAAACTTTGCATGCTACAAACTGTCATCCCAGTGTTTCACACGCAGGGTGATTAATCAATGTGCTTGCTGTCCCTCAGATGGATGTTAAACTGGACGTCACATCTGCCGGCATTGGTTGGTGGACATTAAAGATCCCATCGTGGTGTCCTCATGAAGAGTAGGGGAGCTATCCCCAATAGCCCCAATTGACAGCTGAATATGAATGATCGTTTTAAGGCCAATTTTCACCGCTAGAGCAGGGGTTAGCCTTGCGGGCCCCATGACAATCATGGTTCCCTGTTTGAGGCAATGTTGACTGAGCTGGTCAGAGTTTAATCATAAACTGGTGCCCGAAAGGTTTGATGCTCTTGATCGTGTTACCTACCTTGACATCCAACAAAACCCATTTCTTGAGTTCCTATTTTCCGGTGTTTGGAAGTGGTAGACCCTTAAAAATACCCTTAACCCTAACAAGAGTAAATCATAACTGAACCTCTGACAGCTTCCATTTGTAGCTCCTTTGTAGTGATGTTCCCTGGAATGCTTTATAAGTACTCAGTGAGAGTTTTCTTGATCATCCCTGTTGCTCCACTATCACTGGCACAATTTCAGCTTTCTTCAACTTCTAAGATCTCTTGGCCTCATTTTTCATCTCCTGGTATTTGAGCATATTCTTTCTTGGTTTCTGAAGCATTATCATTGGGAACCGAAACCTCAATCAACAATGCTGTCTGTTCCTTTTTGTGTTTGAGCACTATGCCCGGTCAAAATGCTTTGTTTGCAATGTCCACACTAGATGGGATCATATTGTCATGCGTTAGCACTATATGTTCATTTTCAAGGATTGGATTTGGTTTGTGTTTCCATGATTGTGCTGGAAACGGGATGTTGAAATGTTTGCAGATGTGCCAGTGGATTACCCCACAGCCGCTGTCATGTCTTTCTGTGTACAACTGTTCCGACATGAGTTTTTTGCATCCCAAAAGGAGGTGTCTGGTACTTTGTTTCTACTCTACAAAACCTGCATTTGTCTGATTGGCTCAATCCCGCCACTTTCTTAAAGCCATTAGTGTAGTGTCCCTGGTCTTGGGCATTTATGATGACTCGTTCTCCATCCTAATTAATTTGTTGTACTCTTAGCCATTCCAATGAGCCTTCCTTGTCGAGCCATGGTCTGTCAAGCTCTTTTTTGAATTTTCCTGCTCTTTTGTCATTCTCCCATTTGTCAGTGTATCTGCTGACATTTATTTTTGTAGTTTTTTCTTTTTCTTCTTTGTGATCATTGGGGCTGTATTTGTTTGTTTTGTTTTTCCTGTGTAGTATCCTGCACTTACACATGCTTTTTTGAAATTCGTCACAAAATGGATTAAGGATGCATTTTCTGATTTGTTGTTTTCTTGCTCGTGCACAAATATCATTCAATAGTCTGTTGAGCTTTTCACATACTCTGCTAGTTGTAGTTTCACAGACACGGTTCTGTGCACTTGGTTAAGCTCCATCAGGCCACTGCCTCCTTCTCGTCTTGGCAAGTAAAACCTCGGAATGCATTGGTTTTTGTAGAATAGCTTATGAATATTTAGAAGTTTCCTTGTTTTGGTGTCTAAGTTGTTGATCTCCAATTGTGGCCAGTTTATAATTGCTGTCACCTTGTAAGATACCACATCTTACCTTTACCCCTGGGATTTCAATTTATTCTTCTAAGTGGTCGTATCAGCGTTGTATTCCAGAGAGCGTCTAGTCTAGTAGGAAGACTAGGTCCCCCTGCACCCCCCGGAGATATACTTCTAATCAGTGTTTCTAGATTGGAAAAAATGTGTAGAAAATGACTAGCTATGGCCCCAAGCTGAAAAAATGTCCCACATACCATTTTTATGCAAATTACTGCTGCCATTATCAAAAAAACGATTTTTGACATATCTCAGCCAATATTGCAGATAATTGAAAAATGAAGGTGTCTAGACCCATGTTTTGAAGGGCATAGATCATGATAGAACTATTCATAACATGATTACATGTGTCTATGGTATACTAGTATGCATATTAATGCTGTAATTACAAAATAATCAGTTTTACAAATGATAAGGATACGTTAATACTGCAGATAACTTAACATGGTACATAAGGGGTCTAAACCCAGGTATTTTCAAGGTTAAATGTCAACAAGATGCTCCTGAGTCTTGCATAGGGGCGGGACATTGGCAGTAACATTGGTACCACTCAACTTTTCTTCCCACCATTGACTTTGTATTGCGAGAGATTTTCACTTGCTTATTTAAAGGTTTCTCACCCAGCCCACGTAAAATCTACCAACTCCTGCTGTTAACTCCCAAACATATTTTTTTATGTTATCCAATCACAGTGCAGAAATGACAGACTAGAGATCCAAATTAGTGCTGCTATAGCTGCCATTTTACATTTCCATCCATGTAACATGCGCGCTCGCGCGCTCGTATCAATTGGTAATGTCGCGCGCTCGTATCAATTGGTAACGTTGATGTTATTGAATACCTCAGTTGAAAGTTCAGTCTTCCATTCCATCTGTGTGTTGTTCTTGGTATTCATCCTCCAATCTAGCCAGGTAAGATGCTAACTATAATGTTACTCACACTCTTGACTTCAGTTTCTGCATGAAATCATAAACAGGCAGAATAACAGCTGAGCCAGCTAGCACCATGTTAGCTAACGTTAAAGCTAGCCTCATCTATGTACAGTATGTTCCTAATGTCGGTGTAACTTAAACTTTTGTTAATGCCAAACATGAGACATATCTGTTGACTTCTGTATATGAATTGAACCAGAAAGAGGCACGACAGCTGAGCTAGCTACAGTAACTTAGCACAATGTTTCATTGGCCTAGATAGCTAACGTTAGTGTGGAAGAATTTAGATGTTTTAGCTATTCGCACTTTTGATGCCACTAAACATGGTTTAGTCAGCTAAAAAGTACCCTAGTGTAGAACATGACTCAGAACCTCTGTTACCTCACTGAAAACTCAGAGCCTCCTTTCACAGGCACTTTTAACATCATTCGTGATTTCTTATTTGTCATTTAACAGTGATGGTAGACATCGACAGCAAGCATGCCCAAAAGAAAACGGAGTGTAGAACCTGCAGCCCAAAGCTCTCCTCCTACATGCATCCTTCATGTACCATCCATGTCTGATCATGGGGATTTCACGCCCCTCCGTAAAATTAAAGGATCTGCTTCAGAAAAACTGCAACTGCTTCAAAAGATCCGGGATAGACGTCTCAACCAACCGCATGACTCCCCATGTCGTATGCAATCAGTATGTGATCAGATCCCGGCAACTCTTCCTGATGACCTAGAAAGAGTAGGATATCACAGCAAGTGTTATAAGCACTTTGTCCGCCACTTTCATCGTCTGGGAGATGATACAGAACCAGGGCCATCAACCTCATCATGGCATCACTCTCCTCGTAAACCAGGAGGTTCTGCTGAACCCATCTTCCCGCCAGAGTGTATATTTTGTGAGAAAGTTGAGACCAAAGATGCTCATCGCAATACTGAGAGGCCTACAACCTTCCCATCCTTTAAAAACAAAGAAAATGCATGGGAGCAAATCGAAACACGGGCTGAGAAAATGGGTCTCTATCGACTCCATCGAAAGGTGAAAAACAAAGACCTCTTTGCATGTGAGGCCAAACACCATCCGTCATGTTTTAAAGCTTTCCGCACAGCATTCTACAACTATGAGCGTGCGATTCACAGAGCCGAAGCACCAAAGGAGCAGGCTTGCATGTCAGCCGCCCATGAAAAGGCATTCAACTCAGTACTGGAACACATTCAAACCCAGGTCATCCAGCAGAATAAAGTTCTACAGCTTTCTTCCTTGCGCTTGCTCTATGTCGAGGAACTGAAACTGAATGGATATGAGAACTCAAATTATCGGTCAGAGAAACTACTGAAACGCCTACAGAATGACCCAATCAAGGAGCATATCCACTTCACGAAGGTTGATCATGACAAATGTGATGTCATTTCTTTCTGGCTTGTGCACAGCTCAAACATAACAGTTTCCAATGCTCTCGCACGAGCATTCACACTCGGAAGCACAAACAAGAACCAAAATGTTGCCCTCCAACTTCGCCAGGGTATTCTACAGGCTTTCAGAGAGTGTAAAGACCAACCATGGCCACCAACAGCTGAAGACATGGAGCTCAATCCTGAAGACATCCTACCTCCAGACCTTGTCCGCTTTCTCAGCGTGCTAATGACTGGCAAGGAGGGCATCGAGACAGAAAAGGTGAAGCGTCTGGTCTTCTCCATTGGACAAGATCTGTGCCGTGCCGTGCAGTGTCAGATGGAAAATGGAAGTTACCAAAGCACATTCTCCTCTGTGTGACTGTAAGGCACCTGTTCCGAAGCAAACAGCTCACCACAATACTACACAGGCTTGGACACTCTGAGAGCTACGATTTCGCCTTGGAGTTGGAAACTGCTCTCGCCAAGGTCCTGGATGAAGTCTCAACTTATCGTACACCACAAATTGTGACAGGAGAGGGCAACCTTGTATTCCACTGTGAGTGGGACAACTTGAATAAAACCACTACCAGTGTGCACGGCAGCAACATTGTAAACAGTGCTGGAGGAATCATGGTGCAGGAGGTCAAGCCCGGGTTCGAGAGCAGCAAGGACCGAATGCTACCTACCATCAATAGGTCACAACAGCGTAGCCTGAAGGTCGACACACCAAAAACTCTCCCACCCTTGCACTTTACTCGCGTTGGCCCGAAGTTCCCTGAAGGCTCATCATTCACACCGCCAGCAGAGAATGACACAGTCTATGCCACTACGATGCAAGAGTACTACATCTGGCTCTTCATCAGATACATCGGAAGCTGTGGCCTGCAGCCTGTGCCTGGGCTAGGGGGTTTCACCTCTGCAACTGGTTCTCCCCCACCCAGCAAATCAACAGTCGACTACTGCACGCCTATCCACCAACCGATCACAGACAACGCAGTTGTTCGTGAGCTACTGAAGCGTTCCGAGGCAGCAACTGCTGAGGTGGGTCAGAGATGGGTCCTGAATACATTTGATCTGGGTGTCTGCATGAAAGCCCTTCCCATCATCTGGCGCTGGCCAAATGAATTTGCTAGTCATGTAGTAACGATTGGACCCTTCCACACATCCATGAACTACATCGGGATGCTCACTGGACACAAGATGCGTGGTTCTGGATATGCAGAGATTCTCTTTGAGGCACAACTAGTAACAAGTGGATCTCTCAAAGGTGTTCTCAGTGGAAAGGCCTACGCAAAGTCCCTCTTTCTCAGTGGAAAGGCCTACGCAAAGACCATAGACACATGTAATCATGTTATGAATAGTTCTATCATGATCTATGCCCTTCAAAACATGGGTCTAGACACCTTCATTTTTCAATTATCTGCAATATTGGCTGAGATATGTCAAAAATCGTTTTTTTGATAATGGCAGCAGTAATTTGCATAAAAATGGTATGTGGGACATTTTTTCAGCTTGGGGCCATAGCTAGTCATTTTCTACACATTTTTTCCAATCTAGAAACACTGATTAGAAGTATATCTCCGGGGGGTGCAGGGGGACCTAGTCTTCCTACTAGACTAGTCATTGTTTTCTCTATGTATCAGTATGACTATTTAGGGGTTAACTTTGTCTACTTGCATGCATTTTATAATCCATGAATGTGGGACACTATCAGACTTTTTTTGTAATCTATCCAGGCTGGGGATGAGTTGGTTTGTGGAAACTTGCTATTTTCGAGTGTGGTCTTGTTTTATAACAAATGGTCTATCATTCCATAACAGCCTCTTACATCCTTTCTGTTCTGTCTTTAAAGGTCCTTGTTGAGTGAGGTGTTCGTAAATTTCATCGGTAATTAATCGTGTTAAAAGTTTGTATGCTGTTGGTAAGCATATTGGTCTATACCTGTGGGGTGGATGGGTTTCATTAGATTTTTGGATGAGACTAGTGTTGCTTTCTGTGAACCATTGATCCATTGGCTGTTCCCCTTTGATTTTGTTAAATGCTTGAGTAGTGAGGGTGGAGAGCATACAGTTGCTTTAACCAAAAGTTTGGTATCCCATCTGGGCCACGGCTTTTAACTTAGCCATCTTTGCAAGTTGTTATCTTATCTTTTCTCCATCAATTATTACTGGGGGCATTTCCTCGAGATGTTTCTCTTCCAGGTTTCGGATCCAATCTGCTACCTTGTTGTGTTCTCTTTTGTCTTCGTATGTGCCTTTCTCGAGGCTGTTTCCTTCATCAGTTGGTCTCTCTGCTTCTCCAGTCTCTGTTTCCATGGTGGTGTTTTGTTTCTGTTCACGATTGTGTCCAATAGTCAAGGAAACTGCTGCAGAAATTTCTGTTCGTGGAAACTACTTCTTTTCTGTTCTGTTCGACATTTGTGAAATACCAAACGGGATTGTGATGCAAGGTAATACGATCTGCAAAACGGAAATGAAACAAATCTGGTACAGTATTTTCTCATTTGTTATCTTTGTTTTTCCATCATCTTAAGTTTTTGTTGTTGTTTTACTATTTATTGGACTTTTTTTCAGTTCATCATGTTCGACCATTACACTTGATATTTCTTCTTTGTAGTTGTTTTTTCATTGTTTGATTAAATTTACTGTTTCCACGCAATATTTATGGCTTGTGTTTCTGGAGACCAAGAGACCCCTAAAGATCCCCACGACCATTTAAGACCCTTTAGACCCATAAGACCTCAAACAAACTTTCGACCTCAAAGACCCTGAAGCCTTCACAAGATCCTTAAAGACCCCTTATTAACCATTAACATTATTTAGACCCCTTGCATCCTTCAGACAGATTACAGTTTGGACCCTTGACCATTTAGTGTTGTAGACCACTTGGACCTTGTTATAGACGCTTTTTACATGTTTGAGAGATTAGACCCTTTGGATCCTTTACACTAACTACTATTGGAATGTACCCTTTAGAGTTCAGACCATCTAGAACCTTTCAAGCGCACACCACAAACATATAGAGTCTTCATGCAAAACACAGACTATACTTTTTTTCAGCAAGTGATGCACAAACTCAGCACGCCCAAAGGGTGAATACTCTGCTCGTATTGTATATAAAACTGAAAAACATACGTGCAGGGTGAACCCTTGTCAAGATGAAGTCTTGGTCGACCCCCGTAAGTATGTCGATTAATGGCGTACTTATTGAACGCAAGTTGGACCGTGGATACGTCTATTAATTGCTTATTATTAGAGCTTGATTACGCCTATTAATTACGGACTATTGAAATATTACATTTTTATACATGCTGACCTTTCAAGCCCTTACACCTTTTAGAAATAGAACCCTGAAGCCCATAAAACCCTTTAGGACCCCATATACCCCGTTAGACCATATGTTTAAGGGCCTTCTTGAATAACACTTGAGGTTCACCAGTCATAATCAAAAGCCCCCCACCCTTATTGGTAAACCATCTCAGTACCAAGTTAAGAGGGTGCAAAATAGAAATGAATGTTTTTGGGGTTTTTTGGTGGAGAGGTTGCGTGTATGACAAGGACGAATTGATTCGATTTTGGTGAAGATCCACAACCGAATTTGTTTTGGTGATTCTGTCGCAGTGTCATTTTCCTTTGATTTTATAATACTAGTACACCCACTCTCCAAAGAAGCAGCAGGGACAGCATGTCATTATCCTATATGGGGTATATAGATTACGGTCGATCTAGGCTCAGGTCCATTCGTTTGTGGTGGACGCGCGATAAACATGGAATGCCTTAGGGATGTTGAGATTCCTCCAAATTTCTTAGTTAGTGTTAAACAGCAGTAGTGACTGTTTAAATAGGTAATCATACTTGTTTGTGGTTTATAATATTTTAAATTCCCTTTCATAAAACTTACTTCTGCAATGGTGTCGGGGCAATATCACATGCCACAAAAACCCTTTCAGGAGGGGGGATATTGTTTTATAACATTAATATTATGCTATTATCATTATTAGTCCCCTACCCGGTGTACACCGGAGGGGACTATAGGTTTGCACGCCGTCCCTCAGTCCGTCAGTCAGTCCGTCAGTCCGTCACGCAAAGAACAGTTTTCCTGACTTTTTTTCTAAACGCTTAATGCTAATGATTTCAAACTTGGCACATCGTTTCCTCATGATAAGTTACAGATCAAGTTCGAACTTCATGACGTTTCGATCATTTTTGACAAAGTTATGGCACTTTGAACTTTGGGAATTCTGATAATTCTGATGATCCTCAACTCAGTGCCATTTTAAGTTTTAATTTCCTTTAAAAAAGATTTTCTCTGCAATAATAGGACCGATTGAGATCAAATTTTCACCGTAGGAGGGACTCGGTCTGTAGAATATTTTAATGGTAATTATGACGTCACAGGTCACGTGGTTCGGGCGCCATTGTTTTTCATGAAAACACGAAAACCCCTTTTTCTCTGCAACGGCTGAACAGATCGAGGCCAAACTTTGCAGGCAGAATCGCATACCCATGACGAACAAAAAAGTCAACGAGCATGACGTCATGCGTCACATGGTTTCAGAGTTATGACGTTTTTAAGCATGAACCTTTAAAACCGAGCCCCTCCCTCATTTTTGATCCAATCGAGGGGAAACCTCACAGATCTGTTCGGCATGTCAGTCTACTAAAATGTCCTTTTGGAATTTGCGATAGCTCACGTGGTTTGGCAGATATCGTTAATTAAACGAAAATATTTTTTAAAATGGATATCTCTTGAATCGCTTTATTGATCGACGTGAAACTTCATACTATAGTAGAAGTCATGAAGAGTAACAAGTGTGCGAAATTTCAAGATGATTGGATGTGCGGTCTGGAAGCTAGAAGTTGTTATTGTGTGAAGAAGAAGAGGCGCCAAGTGTGCGGATTTAATTATTTATCACATGTACAGACTGAAAGCATCGTTGGACACGACCTGTCGCGGCCATTTTAACCTCAAATAAAATTCTAATTTAAGATTTGTCAATAGCTGAGGTATATTAACAAACAAAACAGATTTTGTCAAATTCTGACTTTTTTAACTCGATCGCATTTGACAGAGTTGTGACAAGCTGAGGAAGAAGAAACCTTGCATTGGCTTCTCCAATGTGCCATAAAAAAATGGATATCTCTTGAATCGCTAGTACCTCAGACCGTGAGTTGGTAATAATTTATATAATTCACACAGTGCAATACGTGCAGGCCGCTCCACGGAGCGACCTTGCGGGCTTATCAACGAGGCGAGGCGTGACACACGTGTCTCAGCATACCTCAAATCAAGTTTGAAAACCAGCATCAACCGTGCATAAATTTGCATATTCGATCATTTTTGACAAAGTTATGGCACTTTGAACTTTGATAGGGGACATGTATTGCAGCGCAATACTCAGAATGCTTGTTATTTTTACTTTTGTTATTAGAAACGTCCTTGGAAAAAAGCCATGATGAGCCTTAACATGCCGTTTGTCCAAAGCGGAAAAGGTCTTTGGGGAGGGGGATAGCAGCCTTGTAAAAATGGCATGATAAGGTATTTATACAACATAAGGCTTAACATAACATTATCTACAATAATAAAACGATGTGCATGCCCCTCCTCCATAACGCCAAAACCATGAATCCGAGCAGCCCCAAACTTTGCATGCACACTACTCGACCAAGAGTGCATGAATGAAAACTGGGTGTTTCGGTGTGTCTAAACACCCTTTTTGAAGATTTACGAGGTGCTCACAACAAAAAAGCCTGAACAAATGCTGGTCTGTCATCTTGGTCAGCCCACTGTCACACCGCTGCGTTCTTAAGCCGCCATTTTGTTTCAGCCTATTGAGATTGTTCACCCACCAAAAGGGAACGTGAGCTGGGTTTTACCATCATAAGGCAGGTTTCCTGCATCTGTCCTGTGGATTTGTGTGGATATTTGGAAAGATAGGTGTCTGGAGAAGAATATGAATGTTTTTTGATTTCAGGTAAGTCTTGTGTTTGATTGAGAATTTTGTAGTTTTTGATTAATGTTTTCAAAAATGGTCCATGGGCCGTTCGTCTCGGTTTGGTCTTGGCTGGATGCTAAGCCATGCGGTTTTCAGTGAATAAAGTTGTATAAAAGAAGATTTTTGTTAATATCATAAACATTGCATGCCCAAGGTTAACAGGTTTTGGGTTATGTTAGGATGGCTGATGGATGGCTTTCGAATCATGTTTTATGACTTTGAAAAGGGACCCTCTGGTAAAAACGGGGGTTTTGCTTTAAACGCCCACGGGCTTATTTCAACTCGGATTCAATTTTTGTTTTGGGTTTTAGTCGTCGCTGAAGTGGTTGAACACTGGACTGCAACAAATTGGTGAAATTTCGATAAATTTTGACTAATGTATGGCATTAATGGATTTAATATGGGGAAGGATCTCGTCATCTTTCTTTCAAGGCTTCGAGCGGCTTCACGGGTTTATTTTAACTCGGATTCGATTTCGGTTTTAGTCCCAAGTTAGGGTCGGGTCGATAAAGGCCTTGGTAAAACGAATTTGGTGAAAATCCGATGAGTTTTGAACAACTTGTGGCTTTTAAGGACAACGTGGGGAATTTGGGCATTGATGATGATGGGTCAGATTATCTTCGCAATTGTTCTTCAGGCCCTCGTGGGTTTATCCGAATTCTGATTTGATTTCGGTTTTGGTGGTCGCTGGAGTGGTTGAACATTCGACTACAACAAATTTGCTGGAAATACGATAAATTGTGACTAACTTACAAACTGTAAGGCGTTAACATGGGAAATGATGACCATTACAACATTAAGTACAACCTTCTCCCCTTACTCCCTGCCTCATACTCTTACTCCCTGACCCCTCCCATTACTCCTTACTCCCTTCCCCTCCATCTTCCCTCCCCTCTCCCCTCTGTCCTCTTCCCTCCCCTCTCCCATCTGTCTTCCCTCCCCTCTCCCCTACCTTCCTAAAATTGACGATTTTAGGCGACTTTGACTTCAATATATAAAATAGGTTTCAGTGATCCAGTATGCAAACCCTGCTCAAATTTCAATTCAATCGGATGAAAATTGACGATTTTATGCAACTTTGACCATTTGATCTAAAAACAAACAAAAATCGACTTCTAACTTTTGATTGGTGAACCAATTCAATGACCCAATATGCAAATTCTTAAAACTAGCAACGGTATCCGCCCTACGGGCGGGGCTTCAATTGGGAGGCCAAATGAAAAGGCAAAATATCAGAAGGCTTTTTTTTTTTTTTAGCGATTCATATAAACATCCGTTGAATCAAATCACATGCAAATCATCAAAATCTAAACACTACATGGCGCCCATTTTGGAAAAAGATTGAATTCTGCAAAACGAAAGCGGCCGCTTACACGTCTTTCTCAGTCGCACGTTTATGTGTGAAGAGTGCACGCCGAATCTGTAACACGGAAGCAGCCGCTACACCTGTTTCTCAGTCGCTTTGCACACGCTGCCGTGTTACTTCGGAGCCGCACGTTTATATTGGAAGAGTTCGTCAGGAGTCGATCTACTGTGCTGGTACGTAGAATTTCAACAAAAGGCACATCACTGTTCATATTGGTAAATATTATTCCATCGTGTTTGGAAAATTGGAAAAACAATATAGCCAATTTTACTCCAGGGGTCCCAGGAATACCCACCCAAAATATCGTTGCGATCGGTTCAGCCGTTTTTGCGGTACCTTCGAACGGACGGACGGACATTTGGTGAATTATAGTAAGATATCAGGACAATTGGATGAAAATTGCCGATTTTATGTGACACCGAACTTTGTTTAACCTTTTGACAATTATTCATTTTTCTTCTCCATATTCTCATCATAAAACTTTGTTGAAAATTTAATGACAAAGCTCAAAAGATAAATTAAAATTTCAGTTTAATTGGATTTTAATTGATGACTTTAGATGACATTGATCGTTGAACCTTTTGACAAAATTATTCATCGTCCATGTTCTCATGATAAAGTTTTGTTGAAAATTTGATGACAAAAGCTCAAATGGTTAACAGCGTTACGGCCCAGACGGACACAGGCACGATTGCAAAACCCTGTCTCGTGCTAATACATTTTATTTGTATATCACTTTTCAAATATAAATAAATATCAAGGCGCTAACAAGAGAAAAACATCCCCGTGGGTGACTTATTGTCCCCCGTCGCTCAGCGGAGCGAAAGGGGGACTATGGCTTTCCCCTCCGTCCGTGCGTGCGTAAGCGAAGGACCGCATTCGAACTTGGTGTGTGGGTGCAACCCACGTCAAAATCCAAGATGGCCGCCGCCATGTATGTCTGAACCTTGTGAGATGAATATCTTGAAAAATAAGCGAAGTACCAACTTCTAATCTGGTGTGTGGGTGTATCTAGGCATAAGGAAGAACGCTTTTGAAAATTGGGTCGCCACGTCAAAATCCAAGATGGCCGCCGCCATGTATGTCTGAACCTTGAGATGAATATCTTGAAAAATAAGTGAAGTACCAACTTCTAATCTGGTGTGTGGGTGTATCTCGACATAAGGACGAACGCTATTGAAAATTGGGTCGCCACGTCAAAATCCAAGATGGCCGCCGCCATGTATGTCCAAACCTTGTGAGATGAATATCTTGAAAAATAAGCAAAGTACTAACTTCTAATTTGGTGTGTGGGTGTATCTCGCCATAAGGAAGAACGCTATTGAAAATTGCGTCGCCACGTCAAAATCCAAGATGGCCGCCACCATATATATGTCTGAACCTTGTGAGCGAAATATCTCGAAAAATAAGCGAAGTACCAACTTCTAATCTGGTGTGTGGGTGTATCTAGGCACACGGAAGAACGCTGTTTAAAATTGGGTCGCCACGTCAAAATCCAAGATGGCCGCCGCCATGTATGTCTGAATCTTGTGAGAAGAATATCTTGAAAGATAAGCGAAGTACCAACTTCTAATTTGGTGTGTGGGTGTACCTCGGCATAAGGAAGACCGCTATTGTAAAGTGGGTCGCCACGTCAAAATCCAGGACGGCCGCCACCATATATATGTCTGAACCTTGTGAGCGAAATATCTTGAAAAATAATCGAAGTACCTTCTGGTGTGTGGGTGTATCTAGGCATAAGGAAGAACGCTATTGAAAATTGGGTCGCCACGTCAAAATCCAAGATGGCCGCCTCCATGTATGTCTGACCGTTGTGAGCGAAATATCATATCATAGCATGTTTTCTGCATGTTCCACTTTGTCAACTCACATCACTTCCCCGATGGGGGACCTAGGCGTAACGCTTGTTACCCTACGCTCGCGAAGCGAAAGTGAGGTTAAGCATTCATGTGCGTATGTACGTGTCTGCATTTTAAAAATTCATTTTCTCGGCAATCGTTGGTCCGATTGACATGAAATTTTCACCATAGGAGGGCCTCCTCCTGTAGAATATTTTAATGATTATTATGATGTCATAGGTCACGTGGTACAGGCGCCATCTTGGAAAAATGTTGCACCTCTATATCTCCAAAACCGCTGCATGGAAAAAATTGAAACATGGCTCATTGTAAAGAACTCAATATGGGGAATAGGTGTTCTTAACGATGACGTCATAATTCGACAGGGACAACGTTTGTGAGTAGATGTTTTCGTCAAACGTCATTGTATGTACGGCGAGACACCGGGACCCACCGTGGGGTTATTTTGGAGAAATAACCTAAAAATCATTGTCAAGTAAAAAAACAAGAAGACGTTATGCAGAGCATGATACTTGCAGGAACTTACAAGATGGTTACATGGTAAGGTTTGCAAGTAGACCTTTTTTGGGGGGGGGGGGGATACAAGATAGAGTTTGTATACTGAGTGTCGTCAGCGTAACAATGGCCAATAACCATAGTTTTTCATTGTCAAACATGTCCCAAAACTCCCAGGGAACGCTCGCCCAGCCGGGCAGCACCTGGTGTGACGCCACCCTTCCCACCCCTAACCTCCCAGCCACCCCCACCTGGGCAGCACCAGGTAGCCCCTGCTAGTATATATGTACAGTCCCTTCAGAAAGCATTCACACCCCGAGACTTTTTCACATTTTATTGTGTTACAGCCTGAATTTTAAATGGATTGAATTGAGATTTTTATTTCTCCACCGACAAATTCGTTGGAGGCATAATGTTTTCAGGTTGTCCGTCCGTCTGTCCATTATAGGTTTTCGTTACCGCGATAACCTGAGAACGGCTGAAGTAATCTAATTCAAACTTGGTACAGGTATCTATATAATGATGTAAAGATCAACTTTTTTTTTCTTTTTTTTTTCTCTTTTTTTTTTGTATACAAGATCGAGGCTCGTGAAAGAGCGAACATTAATCACACAGAAAGACAAACCGACACATAAAACATATAACATCGGGAGCGGTAGACAAGATGGGGAGAGAGGGGGAAGGACACAAACACAACATTTGAGAGCAGGGACCGAGAGACATGGAGACATCGAGAGATCTGAGAGAGGGCGAGGGCTTTGGGGGGGGGGGGCGTGGGAAGGGGGCGGTGGGAGAGGTATAAAACATATGGACACTGCCAGGACTTCCAGGAAAGAAGTTGGAATTTCAAACAAGGTGGATCTGGGGTGAATTAGCGGGGGTAGAAAAGATCAAGGTTTTGGATGGGGGAAGATAAGAGATGGTGGTGAACAGCTGTTTTAAAGACCTGGAGGGAGGAGTGGGATTGAAGGGAGTGAGGGAGTTTGTTCCAGAGGTGGGAGAAAAGAGGAATGAAAGAGTGAAGGTGAGCAGAGAGCCGAGATTTCGGCAGTTTAACCATCAGAGGGTTGCTGGCAGATCTTGTGCGACCTGTAGGAATATTTGGGGGACAGAGCACAGAGAGAGCTGGGGGTGCAAGGCCGGAGAGGAGTCGGTAGAAGACAGAAAGACCACCTACCTGCCTGCGGTGAGTGAGTGAAAGGCCCTCAGAGATAGCTTCATCGCGGGAGATTCCAATAATTCTGAAAGCTTTGGTTTCAACAGCGTGAAGCCGAGCTAGGTGTGAGGCAGGAGCACCGGCCCATAGGGGAGAACAGGGACAACTGATTAGATTTTGGGGTCTCGAGGTCAAATGTGAGACATCCCGTCAGGTAAAAATTCTGTTACCGAGCTAACTTGTGAACCAGTCATGGGATTTTGAACAAATTTGGTATACGTATATATGATGCAAAGATGAACTGATTTGATTGTGGCATCAAGAGGTCAGAGGTAATGTCAGGTAAAAATGTGATAACTTGAGAACAGCTGAAGGGATTTAAATCAAACTTGGTACAGGTATGTATAATGATGTAATAATGAACTGAATACATTTTGGGGTCAAGAGGTCAGAGAGCATGTCTAGTAAAAATTATGTTGCCACACCAACTTGTGAGCAAGTGATGGGATTTTAAACAAACTTGGTATACGTATATATTATGATACAAAGATGAACTGATTATATTTTGGCATTCAAGGTGGGGAATGAAGTGATTTTGGTGAGGTCAGAGGTCATGTCAGGTCAAAATGTGATACTTAAGAACATCTGAATGGATTTAAATCAAACTTGGTGCAATTATATATAATGTGGGTGGGGGAATATCGGTAGACGTCATGATATCGAAGTGTCGTTCTAGTTTTATCACTGATATACACATAATACATAATACATGATAATTGTAAACTGGAATATATTTTTTCGAAATTTTTACAAAAAATAAAATAATACAGAAATATCTAAGTTACATAAGTAAGTATTCAACCCCATGAGTCAATACTTCGTGGAAACGCCTTTGGCAGCTATTTCAAGTCTTCTTGGGTATGTCTGTATCAGCTTTGCACATCTGGAGTTGTGAAGTTTCTCACATTCTTCCTTTTGCAGATTTGCTCAAGCTCTGTCAAGTTGGATGGGGAGCGTCGGTGAACAGCAATCTTCAATTCTTTCCACAGATTCTCAATGGGATTTAAGTCTCAGCTGTGGCTGGGTCATTCAAAGGCTTTCACGTTCTTGGTCTGAAGCCATTCCAGTGTTGCTTTGACTATGCTAGGGGTCATTGTCCTGTAATATCAGTGGCTTGGGGTCAGGTCATTGACTGCGTTCTATCATTACTCTTATTGTCTTGCTTTTGAAAATAGTCTTCACCAGGGTTTGTTTTTTTTTGACTATGGTGAACATCACTTCACAAATTGTCCTAAATTGGATGTCATTAAAGCATGTACACAGATGATCGACAACTATTACTTCTACTACTGCTACAATAAATAATATTTTGTCCAATTCCACACTGTACATTCTCTTTTAATATCACATCGACCAATAGACCATCTTTGGGCCACAAAGAATACATTCATGCATGTTTTTTATGTTTATGTTCATCTTCATATTTATGTTTATCCAATAGTGCTTTCACAACTCGTAGTTTCTAAACTTGCGTAGCAGCTCTGAAGGTGTGTCAGCTGTCCAAAGAAAGCTGCCATGTGCAAAAGATTCATCGGAGTAACCTGAAAAACACAAATAATCTTCATGTAAATATGTTGCTTTGGAACCATCTGCATATTATCATAATCATACCATATACCATATTATCATACCATATCATATTATCATACCATAATCCCCTATTATAGCCTTTTTCTCCTCACGATCCGGTGTAAGTGTTTTTTAGTAATTAAAAAAAAATAACCAATCAAAGCATTTTGCTGAAACGTTTGATAAAATTCATTTGGTGCTTGAAATTTTTCAGTTGCTTGTTTTTTGTTTTTCTGCTTTGAGACCCGTTTCCGTTGACCTGTTTAATATTGTCGTGTCCCTGGGGTTAAGACCCCTGACCGAAACGAGCTTTACTCTAAGGCGCATACCCAACTTGGCAGTAGTGACACGTGCGGGGTGGAAAAGCCCGGATCTTTACCTGAGACGGAGGTCGACACGGGGTTTGATTCCTCGACCCACAAACAAAGAAACGAGACGAGACAAAAGGATAAAATGCAACAATAAACAATTTAATGAAAATATATGCAAGTAACAATGAAAGGTGAGGCAAAAACAATCTTAATGAGGGAACCTCCATTCTGACAAAATTACAGACACAGGGAGGAATAAAACAAAATACAGACTCCTCGAGTTACGACGGGGTTACGTTCTGACAAGCAGGTCGTAAGTCGACTCACCCCTCATGGATTTATTAATTATATATTACTTATTACATATTTCCAAGTCCGTATTCCACCATAGCATCATTTGTTAGATTAAAAAAATACACAGAGGGAAACTGGGAGCCATAAAGATGGAGTGAAGAGGCACACCGGAAAATAACGAGGGTAACAGAGGAGGAAGAAGATATTAAAACAGAAGTCTGTTATTATGGAGGAATAAATAGAGCTCCACGTGTTTGTTGTGTTTTGGGAACGCCATGTGCGTTAGGATCACGTGAGATGACGTCACAGCATTCGGTCTAACGAATGAAGCAGTAATTTTACAAACCATGTATAATGTGCCTCATTTTGCTCGGGGAGCCAGAAAACCGTGAGTCCACCTTTGAAATGTAAAAATAATTAAGTTAACGGACATTGAATTTGATGCACGCCTGGAACGTATGACGCCAAGACGTACTCTGCCAGGAAGTCAGGAAGAGCCATCGCGTATCGCATGGTACAGTAGGGGGCGTCGCGGTTTTCTTTGTACTCGCAGCTGTTTCTAAAGCAGTAGGTGCAACTTTGTTTTCTTCAATTTGATCATTGAAATTCGCTCTAATTCTAAACAAGGTTGAAAGCTACTAAATGTTTGGGGGTTGTATAGAGTACAGTCCAACTTTAATCGGTCATTGGAACTGTACACTGATTGTAATCTGCAAGTGCAGATTACTGAAAATTAGGTGATATCGGCCTGTTCTGATCGCCGGTCGGCACAGCACTAATTATAAATATATATATATATATATATATATACTAGCTTGGCTCGGCTCGCTGCGCTCGCCTCACCAAGCGTCGATACTGAGGAACGGGCTTATTTTAGCTGAGGCTAATGACTGTACCTGAGTTGCTGTGTTGTCATGATTTTCACCAATCATAATACAAACAATTACTTGGCACAAATGTATTTGTTGTGTTTGTGATATTACATTTTTATCGGCAATTTAGGTTGAAGATTGAGGTTGAATGTTTTTTTTTCAAGAAAGAACCCCTCAGCACGTACATAGGGGAGGGGTAGGTGCAGACTGGAAGTTTGGGACGATTACACCTCACCACCACGTAATTCAAAACACCTCACCACCATAAAACACATAATAAAAACACCTCACCACCACGAAATTGAAAACACCTCACAGCCATCAAGCACGTAATAAAAACACCTCACCACAACGAAATTAAAAACACCTCACAGCCATAAAACACGTAATAAAAACACCTCACAGCCATAAAACATAGTAAAAACACCTCACAGCCATAAAACACGTAATAAAAACACCTCACCACCACGAAAATAAAAACACCTCAGCCATGAAACACGTAATAAAAACACCTCAGCCATAAAACACATAATAAAAACACCTCACCACCACAAAATTAAAAACCTCACAGCCATAAAACACGTAATAAAAACACCTCACCAACACGTCATTTAAAAACACCTCACCACCACGTCATTTAAAAACACCTCACCACCAAGTAATTCAAAACACCTCACCACCACCTAATTAAAAACACCACCACCACGTAATTATAAATACCTCACCACCACGTAATTCAAAACACCACCACCATGTGATTTAAAAACACCTCACCACCATGTGATATTAAAACACCTCACCACCACATAATTCAAAATACCTCACCACCACGTGATTCAAAACGACCACAATGTTATTAAAAACACTTCACAACCACAAAAACAAAAGTTTGAGGGAGTCGTTAAGTGAACACAGACTGCCCAGATGTGTAGATATATAGATTAATGACTGTACCCGAGTTGCCGTTTTGTCTTGGTTTAAACCAATCATAATTCAAACAATTATTTTGCACAAATGTATTTGTAATATACGTGATATCACATTTTATAAACAATTGAAGTTGGAAAAAAAAAAATTTCCAAAAAAAAAATTGGAAATTTTTTCGAAAAAAATACCCTTAGGACATACCGACGGGAGAGATATGTGCATTCCAGAAGTTGGTACGATTTCACAAAAGTTTGAGAAAGTAGTTCAGTGACAACACAGACACTGCACAGATATATATATAGATATATATTGACTTTGTCATCGGCCTGACATTGTCATTTGGTCAAGTGCAACAAGACAGGTCATCTTAGGGGAGTCCTTGGGAAGAGAACATGGAGGAGGTGCACGAGAAGAAGAGAGGAAAGTACAGCATGCTGGAGGTAGAGTGCCGGGAGAAGGGTTGGCGAGTTTCGTGTCAGCCATTTGAGGTGGGGTGTAGAGGGTATATTGGCAATTCCTTTTCTGCATTTCTTGCTAGGCTGGGAGTGTGTGGGACAGAAAGAAGGAGGATGTGTGACAAGGTGGCCCAGGTTGCCTTGAAAGGCTCATTTTGGATATGGAGGAAGTTTATGGAGGCACGTCGAATGGTGGAGGTTGGTTGTATGATTTATTTATTTTTTTGTTACCATTATTATTTCTTATTTTGTGTATGTGGGTGAGGGTGTGAGGGTGTGTGTTTTTGCATGAATTCATTTTTGCATGAGTGTGTTTTTGTGTGTTGAGTGGTGTATGATGTAAGGGTAGGTGGTTGGTTGGTGTTGTGTATGGGTGTGTATGAATGATCTGGTGTGTTTTGTTGGTGAGTGGTGAAGGGTATAAAGGTGGGTGTTTGAGTGTTCCACCATGTTTGTTTGGTGCTGTGGATTCTGGATGTGGAGGTGTTGGTGTTGTTGTTCGCACTGGGTGGGGGTATGTATGCATCCAGGTGCAGTTGCTGCATGTGGATGTGTATGTGCCCCTGCTGACCCACCTTAGCTGACCGTATCGAGGTTGAAGGGCCGAAACGGGATGATGCTGAGGACCTCGACTGAGGACCCGGTCAGTGCGGCACTGCGGCACACTTGTGACCAGGTGTGTTTTGAACTTATATATATATATATATATATATATATATATATATATATATGGCAGATGGTTCTTATCGCTCCCATTAAGGTACAGCACAGCTGGATGGGATACCTTTATGGCGGTTCACCACTGATGGTATGAAATCGCATAGTAACTGATATATATATATATATATATATATATCAGTCACTATGCGACCTTCATATCGTCAGTGGAGAACCGCCAGCAAGGTGTCCCATACAGCTGCTGCTGCACCTTGCTGGGAGCGATATGCATCGCCTGCCACGCGGTGACGTTATCTCTGGTATCCACTCATCATATGGAGTCGACCTGGTTGCGGTTGGGAGTTACTAATAATGGTATCTGTAATCTGGTTCTCCAACCTAATGAGCGGACAACATGACGTCATCGCCATGCACGTCCGCCTTGCCTGCAAAGTTCCAGAGGAACCATCTAGCAGTGCGTCATTACGGATTATAAATACAGATACTGTCACAAGTGCATGCAAAACTCACAGTTACCGACCTGGTTTCGCCCTTGTTGGGGCTTCATCAGGGCAACGCAGTGAGGCTTTCCATACACTTGTAACTCTGTGACCCTTTCGGTTTTTATATCAGTCACTATGCGACCTTCATATCAGTGGAGAACCGCCAGCAAGGTGTCCCATACAGCTGCTGCTGCACCTTGCTGGGAGCGATACGCACCGCCTGCCACACGGTGACGTTATCTCTGGTATCCACTCATCATATGGAGTCGACCTGTCATGTTGTCCGCTCATTAGGTTGGAGAACCAGATTACAGATACCATTATTAGTAACTCCCAACCGCAACCAGGTCGACTCCATATGATGAGTGGATACCAGAGATAACGTCACCGCGTGGCAGGCGGTGCGTATCGCTCCCAGCAAGGTGCAGCAGCAGCTGTATGGGACACCTTGCTGGCGGTTCTCCACTGATGATATGAAGGTCGCATAGTGACTGATATAAAAACCGAAAGGGTCACAGAGTTACAAGTGTATGGAAAGCCTCACTGCGTTGCCCTGATGAAGCCCCAACAAGGGCGAAACCAGGTCGGTAACTGTGAGTTTTGCATGCACTTGTGACAGTATCTGTATTTATAATCCGTAATGACGCACTGCTAGATGGTTCCTCTGGAACTTTGCAGGCAAGGCGGACGTGCATGGCGATGACGTCATGTTGTCCGCTCATTAGGTTGGAGAACCAGATTACAGATACCATTATATATATATATATATATATATATATATATATATATATATATATATATATATATATCGGTGGATGCACTCTTCCTCTTGCTAGACATGATGATGGCAGTACGGTGCACACACACTTATAGGCGATGGAGCGTAAGGGATGTTGTCAGCACGAGGCATAAGGAGCAACTGAGATGTTTGCGACGGTCATAAGTGCGAGTCGTCATCAGTCGCCTACGTCGAGGAGAGTCTGTATGGTAATCGGCCGGCACTCAGCTTTGCAGTTCAACCGAGGGCTTGTCGACGTTCATCACCTCCAAACCACCGCGCGGGAAGTGCACAAAATGGCGCGGAGTCGCGCTCCCCGACGTCCCAACGTGAGGCCCCCTCCCGCAACGCCGACTGCCCCGAACCTCTCCCGTTCAGTCTCTTTCCACAGGCGCACACGAGCCAAAGATGCGCCCGTGACCAAGCCAGAACAAAGAGAAAATGCAACAGCCTCCAACGAACGTCAGGATCAAGATGGTGAGACCGCGTTCTCTTCCTCCAGCTCTCGAATGTTCCATGCTGACATCACACTCTGTCCAATCACCGAGCTCTACTCAATCATCCCATCACGCCTCTACCAATCACGAAGGCCAGGGCGTTGCCTCCTGGTTACGAGTTGTTGGGGGGCGGAGTCTAATCTCTGTTCGGGAATGTTCAGATGACGAAGGCACGGGCTTGACTGGCATGATCGGAAAATGTGCTGGGTGTTGGTAATAGCCCTGGCAGCGTTGTGAGCGAATGGGTCCATTTGTTATAGTTGTTTTACTGAGCCCTCAATTTCCTGGCCAGCCAAATGCAATAAAACCGAAGGGAAGATCAGAGGAGGCAAATTACACACTGGGGAATTCATCTTTAAGCCCTAGATTTAATTAGCACAAAGCCATGCCCCTTATGGCGACTTGCAAACGCTCTTACCCGGACAGACGGCCTACTTACGTACATCGAGATTGCTTCTACGCGACACTCGGAGCATGCTAATCTACACATTCTGAACTTTCTGAAGGTATTTCTTTGTTTACCCCCGCAAACGTAACAATATTCTATTTTTAGTCAATGGTTTGAGCCAGGACTACTTGTACACCTGAAGGAGCAATTGCCCAATTTTATTGCTTATGGCTGAATCACTTGTGTGGATGTTTCCACAACCAGCTGTGAGCAGTTGCACGACTGGCGAACGTCAACTCAGTAGGTACAGGTTCGCTTTTCAAGTGAACTATGAAACCAGTGAAGGTATTTTTTGCTAAAATTGGTACAAAGATGTATTGTTACGCAAAGATGAACTGATTCGATTTTGGGGTCAAAGGTCATGTATCTGAAACCTTTATCTGAAAGTGGCAGATGTTCGTTACCACAATAATTTGTGAACCGCTAGAGGGATTTTGACCTAACTAGGCAAAACTGGACTGTAATACGAAGATGGCATAGTTTGGATATTCTTTGAGAGCAAATTGGTTATTCAACATTACAAACTGTATGATTCTGAGAACCCAGGTTTAAATCTCGTGCAGGGAACTTGGACACAGGAAGGCCATTTGGCCCATCAGGCCTGCACATTATCAACACCACATTCATTCATTATATCAACCTATTTACATAACTTTACTTGGGCTATGGCAGCAGAGGTGGAATGGGAAGAGGAGAAAGCACAGGGATATCAAACTTTATTTTTTTAACTTCTATATAATGTTGCTGCTTTCCTGCCAGGGAAGGACTCTTTGCCATGCAGTCTTGGGTCTGCAAGTCTTCCTTGCACCATATTCTCGGAGTTTCAGCCGATGTGTTTGTCGTGCTTTTTCCATTCTCAGCAGGCAAATCCTCAAGCATGGCTGTGTTTTGAGCATGTACCACCCAATGCATGGACTGAAAGAAACAGTTGTTGCATTATTCATGTTATTCTCTGGCACTTAAGTTAAGAGTCAACAATGAATTGTTATCGTGTGTGAGGAGGGGATCAGGGTGCTCCATGATGCTCATCTATGCAATTATTTTGTATAAAATTCTTAAGTTTCTTTTTATAAATATGGTGAAAACACATGCTGGCTGAGAAGACATTGCGCGTACATCTCTTGACATCACATGTGCCTTTCCTGAGTAGGGATGTAAAACGTGCTAGCTAAATATTTGAATGCCATTGGACCGCTGGGATCACGAGGTGTTATTTGAATATTGGGAAGGCCGGAAACTGCATTTGAGCTGTGGAAGTGAGAGTTCCAAGATCTTTGCTTGAAATTGGGAGAGAATTGCAGACAGAGGAAGTAACTGAACGATGTAAGCGGAGGCTCTGCATCTTTCCTTTCCCGTTGTGTTTATTTCTGTGTATGTTATCCTTTGCCTTCTTTTATTTTTCTACGGTCTAAGGATTATGGAGGAGCTAAAACACAATCATTTGTTCTTTTTTACTTGAGTGATATGCACATACAGGGTGTCCAGCACTTACTGATTTAACAGAGCTGCCAAGTGCCAGCCACTGCTCAAAGTGCAGAGCAATACCTGCGTGGCACCATTCGTCATATTGAGCTCGCATCTCTGGATCACCAAGCACCTCTCTTGCCCGCTGCAACATCCGAAATTGCTTGTCTGTTCAATATAAAAGCAGGCATAATAGTTGGCCAAAGCACCAGGAGATATATAAGTAAGCGACACAAACTGCACTCGTATAACAGTTTTAAAGTATTGTTACATGTATGGGGGGTGGGCGGGTAGGTTAGAGAATGCCGTAAGAAAGGTAGGATTGAATAGGAAATAGCATGGACCGTGTGACATGTAGGAGCATTTATATGTACCAAGTAGGGAAAATGGAGCTTAAGGTTGTTTAAATGTTCATCACACGAATGATGATGGTGTTAATTTGTAATGGGGTTTAAGGCTAATTTCCCCTGTGCGTGAAACGCTCTGTGGCCATCCTTAATATTTTTTCCAGTGCCGCCGGTCAAGAAAAACGGCAGCCGGCCAAGCTAGTCACACTACATTGGCACTTACAGCAAAGACCCGCCCAGGAGAGGCGAAGCTAAGTGGTATGGTGGGCGGGGGGAGAGGACCGGCAGGCCACGGCCCTGTGACGCATCCGGATGACGTGGGTGGAGCGTGAGGCGAGCTCGAAGAAGAAGCGATTGGTGCTTGGTGAGCAAGCGTGCAAAGAAGAAGCTTTGCGATTGGTGCTTAGAGAGTGCAAGTGGCAGCAAGAAGCTTTGCGATTGGTTCAGAGAGCACGGGCGGCAGCAGGAAACTTTGCGATTTGGTTCTTGCCGAACAAGGAGCTTGGCCATGTTGGTCTTCCTGAGGAGAGTGTTTGGTGCGGCGATCATGAGGGAGCTTTGATCACTGGGCTCACAAGGGAGCTGACAACCGTGCTGTCCTTCCCACATGGAGGAGAAAGAAAGAGCGCCGTCTTCAAGACTCGCCTCATCCCCGGTGGCCTTCGACGTGCAGCGTTCAACGTCACCATTTTTCCCAGGTTTCCCGCCTGGTGGCTCCGGACACTACCACTACCGATCTCACAAAAAGGACCCATTTTGGGGACAGCTAAGTGCTGGAGAGGGAGCTTTTATGTTATTACTTTACCGGTGTTCGTATTTGTATCTGAGTGGAGGATCCTCAAGTTAGCATTTTTACCTCAGCCTTATTTTTCATTCCGCGCCTTATTTTGGTACAAATCATTATCGTTACATTTTGTTATTTCGTCCTTGGTTTGGGTTTCGGATTAAACCTGTGTTTTCGTGTAGTTACACACTTCGTGTCTCTTGCATCTCGCGCGCGCAATAACTGCCATTATTGAGACGTCGCCTCGGGAGTTAAAGCTGGTTCAGTTCAACCGTCCAAGGCTGGTGTTAACTAGGTACGGACGCGACGGTATGTTAGAAAATCTTGGTGGACAGGTTGGGTGTGTGAAAAGGACGAAATTCGATTTTGGTGAAGATCCGGATCCGAGGATCCTTTAGTGATTCTGCACCATTGAGAGATTGGGCCAAAAACGATATATAGCATGACTAGGTACATGAAGTCTGGTGTTGGGCTAGCGGCTAGGGTGCCAGCTTAGGATCCTAGGATCCTGGGTTTGAATCCCGGTCGATCGCTGAATTAACGCCAGGAGGGTTGACTCAGCCTGTCATCCTTCCGAGGTCGGCTAATTTGAGTACCAGTTCACTGGTAATCCCTGTTTGTCGTAAAAGGCGACAAAAAGGGTTGGCGGCAGGAAGGCCTTCCGGCTGTAAAACATTGCTTCAAAAAGGGGACCAACAAAAACAACAACCACTGTGCCCGAAAAAGGCCAACCCCCGCTTTGCGGGGAAAAATGGCCTCTAAAGGTTGTTTTTTTTTTTTTTTTAATCTCAAAACGTTGTGGGTGGATTTGGACCAAACTAGTTGGGTGAGTTGAGTAGATGACAAGAGGAAGCCGATTAGATTTTGGTTTAGGTACTGATGTAAATCTGGCCTACTAGTGGGATACAAAACGTAAAAAAACGTAAGCTGTTCATCCTGGTGAAGGTATGCGCTCTACCGAGTGCTGTTCTAGTTGGAGTATTTTTTTTTTATAAACAACACATCAGTGTCACTTCACTTTTGATACATTTTTGTCTTTGTTGTAATGCTGCTATTTTCCTTTTTTTAAATGTTGGACATTATTTCATTATCGATGCAATTCTGTTGAACCTGCTGTTGGGTTGTCCGGATGCTTGTCTGGGTGGCACTGAAGAACACGGATCTTGTACTCTGTCAAAATTTGTTCCATCTGCAGGAGCGAGAGATCTTAAATGAAAAGAGTATTCATCATTTCACCTACATATGTTTAATATACAAAGACTTATTTATACCAGTAATAATGCTGGTTAACTGTCTAACCGTCATTTGGGGTCTTACTGTAGGCATATTTGTCATGAAAAATATATTCGTGTATTTTTTTTGTTAAAAGCAAAAACTCACTTGATTTTGTAAGAAGGTATCATAAGCTTTAAAAAAAATTTAGGGTGGCATTTTTTCTGAACATTCTAACGGCCTGAAATCCAAGATGGCCGCCACCGTAGCAAAACGCCCTAAATTTGACGCTAAAATTAACTTAATGTGGTTTAAATATTTTTGTTTTCAGCATGAACTGCTTGGAACTTGTATATAGAGGTGACTATAATAACAATAACTTCCACCTGACTACTAATCTTTTTATTTTGCACAATTTCAGACAGAGGCTGCCTTTTTTATTTCAACATGGCGGCCGGAAAATTGACGTTCGAATCCAGTCACCGGCAGCAGTTTGTTCGCTTTATAGTGTTAAGGTTCCACTTGTCCATTTTATGGTGTACTAACATATTCTTTTCTTCTTTTGCAGGCTGCAAGTACCCACAGCAACCATCACCCAGGATAACATAGCTTAGAGACCTTAGATTAACCAAAATGGCAGAGTCTTCATCGAACAAGAAGTCAAAAACGGTGGATTTTGAACTATGCTTTATTTGCCAGTTGAGCAGCAAGCAAACAGATTATATACAAACTATGTGCTTCGTCCTTCTTTGCCTTCAGTAGAGAAAGTAATTACAACAACCGATGTTCGATGTTCATATGGGGAAACAGAATTCTCTACATTAAAGAATCGCATAAAAGGTTTGTCAGCCCATGAACTGTTACAGAATGGTTTTTCATACCACAAGACATGTTATAAGGATCTCACACATAAAACATGCATTGAACGAGCCAAGACCCGATATGAGAAAGGACAAGCGACAGGCAGCGTCAGTTATATAAAACAGAAGACAAAAGGACGACCGAAAAAATCTGATGCTGCATCTACAAGTGCTTCCACATCACAGCGATCTACCAGAAGTCAGGCTTTCGACAGAGATGTGTGTCATTTGTCAGGAAGACAAAGCAGACAAATTGCACGACGTCTCAACTGAAAACATGGGAGCTCAGCTCAAAGCCATTGGTCAACAAACAGACAGAAAACTTTTGAACGTTAGACTGAGCAATGTTGTAGGCTCATCTGATCTTCTTACAGCAGTTGCTGAGGACATGAAGTATCACCTTCTGTGCTTAGGCCATGCAAAACGAGACATAGAAAAAGCTAACAGACCTCCAAAACAGCATGTTCATTTTGCACAGTTAGTGTCTGACCTGGAGATGCTCGACATGGTGGAAACTGAAATCAATGACCCATCTAACAGTTCAGCTTTGAATATGAACGACATTGAACAATCATATGTTGGTTTGCTAGAAGCCAATGGGTTCCCTTTACCCGACAATCCACGATACAAACCATACTTAAAGCAACTGATTTTTGACATCGCTGATGTGCACTTCACCAGGCCTCCAGACAAAACCAAACCTGAGCAAGTACTTTCTACAAAATCCAAGGAAACCCTGTTAGCTGGTGCGTTGGCCTCCGATACAAAAGACCTAAGAGAAGATGTGAAAGTCCTTCTGAAAGCATCTAAAATACTGAGAAGAGACATTGCAAGCGCAACCCCGTGGAAATTCGAAGGAACATTTGATAATTATGAACCACCTGCTTTGCTTCAACTCCTCTGCAAGCTTGCTATCCAAGGTTTACATCATGTTAAAACAATCAGCAGGGCCGAATCTATGAACCAAAGTGCATCTGTGCTGGCACAACATTTCGTATGTGCATACAAGTCTGATCGGCAGGTCACCTATGAAACAAAACATGAAGATGTCACTTTCAAACACCGCACTGAGACTCCCCTTACCGTCGGCTTAGCTCTGGATGTGCACAAAAACACCAGGTCCAAGGCCCTTGTGGAGACATTAGGCAAACTAGACCTCACTGTCCCGTACAACAAGGTAATGGAAATAGAGACTGCCGTCGCAAATGCTGTTCTTGAAAGGATAAAATCCATGGGAGGAATTTATCGACCACCTTGGTTGGTTAACGACATGTTTGTTTTGTTTGCACTGGACAACATAGATTTTCTCGAATCCACGCCTTGTGGCATGAACACACTCCATGGCACTGCCACCGCTATATATCAGACTGCATCTGACAAATCCCCAGCAACACCACTTGATATCGATCGGTCATCAAGGTCTCAAACATTAGAGGAGGCTATTCCATGTGAAATACTATCATGTGACAAACCAATACCAACAAACAAAAAGTGTGTTTGCACACTGAATTCCTGCAAGTCCAGCTCACAGTCAAACAAAGAGAAGGATATGGCATGGATTATTGGCTGTTTGGACTTCAACGAAAGTGAAGTTGAAGTAAAATCAAGCTCTACTTCTCCAGGAACATGGGGCACCTTCAACTCTCTGTTGTCTCCATCTGGTTCCAAGACAAACATTGCCCTTGTACCACCACTAATACGATTGCCACCAACAGAGTATGACACCCTGTTCACAGGTCTGATGGGAGCACGTGCTATCGCCACTCATGTCATGGGACCAGAATCTATCACAGTCGTGACTCTTGATCTTCAGCTATACGACATGGCCATGAAGTTGTGGATGGAGCGTGAGGACATCAAGAAGCAGTTCTTGTTTCGACCTGGCGAGCTGCACATCGTCTTCTGGGCACTGGCTGCCATGGGTAAATATGTGGAAGGGAGTGGTATTGACCAAGCATGGGTCGAAGCTGGACTTTACTCACCTACAACCGTAAGACAAATACTCTACGGAAAACACATGTATCGAGCACTGGAAGCTCATACAGTTACCTTGCTTGCTTTGTACAGTTTGTACTTCCGAAAGTTCCTGCAACTTCAGCCTGATGAAGAAGCTTTCTTGAAGGAAACATCCACTCTTTTGGGAGAAGCCTATCAGCAAGACATCAATACAGACTCAGGAAGCAGACACAAACTCATTGATGCCGTTAAAAAAACAATCGAAATGTTCGAATCCAGGGACATCTTCCAAAAGATCAAACAATCTGAAGGCACTGCAAACAAGATTCAGCGTTTCATCGGAAAATACATGAAGCAGTTCGAGACCATCCTCCTATTTGTTCGAGCCACCAGACAACGAGACCTATTGCTGCACATGCAGAGTCTGGAATCACTCATGAAGTACTTCTTTGCCCATGATCATTTAAACTATGCACGCCTTCTACCACTGTACATTTCTACAATGCAACAAACAGAAAAGCAGCATCCTGAGATCTGGGCAGAGTTCATGAAAGGGAACTTCTGCGTCACCAAAGGTGTTTCTGGATTCACATCAATAGGCCCAGACCATGCGATTGAACAAGAGAATCGTGAACTGAAGGTTATTGTGGAGGCATAGTTGGAATCACACAGAATGAAAAGTCACTGGACAAGTACTTTCTTATTGCACCTGAACTCTCAAACTTACAACATGAATTTGAGAAAAAGTACTTCACTGGCAGCAAGGCGAAGAGAACACAGCACCATGAGCTCACAGGGGGAAAGCTCTCCCGAATAACACAAAATGCTGTCAAACTCAGTGCAGTATTTCACGAGCATGGAAACCCATTTGAATCCACTGATGAGGATGAGATCTACAACCTGCTCACCAAAGCAGTTATGAATGAAACTGCTACCAACGACATCCTTCGGCATGATGAGATTGGGCAACAGATGTTTGAAGGTTTCGTCACTGAACGCCTAACGGAAGGAAAACTTTCTGTGTGGGACAAAATGACCAAAAAGAAACTGGGTACCTTCAAAAGTGCCAATGCAATGGCAGAAATCTGAATGGGAGACAAGGTGGTCAAAATCAAAGAAGAGCGAGGACTGTTGCAACGGTTCATTGTTATTTCAAGAAGTCGACCAGAGCTGAATCTCAAGGAATGCATCGGAACTTATGAGTTTGGTGTGGTGCCTCGATCACTATTTGCTTCAGATGGATCCCTCCTGCTGGCATACGATAAGGCATCAATACTTCATCATCTTGAGAAGCTGGACAGTAACACACAACATGTTCAAGCTGACAGAAATGAGGCAATCCAAGCAATCCAAGTACCCTTGCAGGTGGCAGACAGCAGTGGAACATACAAATGTTGACCCAACAGATGAATCGTCAGCACACCGAGTGATCATTATTGATGGGATGGCTGTGGTAAATTCAGTTATCAAAACGGAACAAATGAAAACATGCCAAGACTTTGCAGATGCCTTTCTCCAGATAATCTGTAACATGGCAGCACAATATGATGAGGTCAGATTGGTGTTCGACCGGTACATCAAAACATCGCTCAAGGAACAGATGAGGACAAAGAGGACCAAGGGAAAGTCAACATATTACCACGTGAAGGACAACACTTTAATCCAACATATTTCCCTGAAGGACTTCTTATCAGATATCCGTGCCAAAGGACAACTGACCGAGTATTTGGCTGACAAAGTTGTATGTCACAGCAAGAGCTCCAACAACAGACTGAAACAACTTATGGTGACCTCAGGAACACAAACCAAGGGCAATGTTGATATCCCAGACTCGCTCCTCACTCACAGCCAAGAAGAGGCAGACACTTTGCTTGTACTGCATGCTCTAACTGTTCTCAATGAAGCAGAACTTGTTGTCAGTTCCCCAGACACAGACGTCTTTTTGTTGCTTGTCTACATGTATCCAAACTTACCAACGTCTACAACCTTCCTTACGGGAAAGGGCAGGCTGAAGAGGAACATTTCTGTGCGGAGCATATACAACAACTTAGGACCAAAGCGCGCTTCTGCACTGTTAGGTTTTCATGCTCTGACAGGTTCCGATATGTCTGGTAGATTTGCTGGCAGAACCAAAGACTCGTGCTTCAAGGCATTTATGTCTTGTGATTATGAGATCCTGGATGCACTAGCAATGCTCGGGAATGATGACATTGATCTGCCCGCTGATGTATGCTCTCAGTTGGAACGCTTTCTGTATTTTGTATCGATCCAAAATCTACACAAAAGTGAATGAGCTCCGTTGGTTCCTGTACTCAAATCGTGCAGCCGAAGGAGAAAACCTACCACCAACTTCTGGTTCACTGGACTTACACATTCGTCGGGCACATTACATATCCATGATTTGGAGAAAAGCTTGTGAAACTCACCCGTGCCTCCCAGCACCAGCTGCATTTGGTTGGACATTTGATGCAGTTTCAAGTCACTTCTCTCCAGTTCGCTGTTTGAATCCACCAGCTCCTGAAGCAGTATTGCACCTCATAAAGTGCGGGTGCAAACGTGGATGCGAACGAAGGTGCAGCTGTCGCAAGAACAATATCCCATGTACGGAAGTTTGTGGATGCTGGGTTTTCAGCTGCAACAACAAAACTGTCCAACCAGGGATAAATGAAGACTGTGAAGATTGAGGTGTTACTTTCTATGACATTCACAAAATTATAATTCACTTGATATCCATTGTTAAAAATACTAAATGAAAGCCAGGCATTTAATCGGTATGACTTTTTGCATCTTCCTGTTTAAACGATTTAAGAGATTGAACAGTAATTCAAGTATTTTATTTTGATCTGTTTGTTGGCTTGTTAATTATGTATTCTTTGTGAAAAATACATGTCTTTAAATAGATACTTTGTTTGTAATTACATGCGAAGGGAGAAGGTATAGTTTACATTGCGGGTGCGCGGTGGCCATTTTGGAATTTGGCATGTAGATCATACATCTATCTATAATTCCATTAATCTCTGTGTGTATGTGTGTATGTGTGTATGTGTGTTTGTATGTTTGTCTGTGACCGCTGTTTCTCGACAACCACGGGTCCGATATACTTTAAACTTGCCAGGTATATTGCTGGGGACCCGAGGATGTGCCTTTTCAAGTTTTCATATTAATCGGACAAGTACTTACCGAGCTATGTCCAAAAAACGATTCAACCAATCAGAGAGCAGCGAGTTATCGCGTGTGCCGAACGTGGCGAACACACTCTGCCTCGGACGGCACATTTGAGAGCGTATTCATTTATTTCACGTTGGCAAACTATGTTGCCGCTATGTTGGCGTTAAACTATGTTTTAAAACTAATTAAAACCATTTCATGTAAATAGAGGGGGGGGATTGTCACTGTACTCGCAAGCCGTTCGCCGTTCGCTTTGGCGTTGCGAATGGACCAAAACATTTCATGGACCAAACCATTTCATGTAAAGCGTTCGCCGTTCGCTTTGGCGTTGCGAATGGACCAAACCATTTCATGGACCAAACCATTTCATGTAAATAGAGGGGGGGGGGGATTGTCACCGTACTCGCACCCACGTACCCACGTACGGGCATTGCACCCACGTACGGGCATGCCCTAGTATAACATAAATTTGATGATTCCATTCGATTCCTGGTCTCAGAAAACATATATTGACACTTTATTTGTAATTGTATCACATGTACTCGCGAAGATATCGCATTATTAGTGTTCGGTGGCCATTTTGGACGCCATCTTGGATTTCATAGTCTTAGAATGTTCAGAAAAAATGCCACCCTAATTTTTTTAAAGCTTATGATACCTTCTTACAAAATCAATTGAGTTTTTGCTTTTAACAAAAAAAATACACGAAATTCCAAATATGCCTATATAATAGTATCTCCAAGTTACATAATAAACATCAATGGATCATCATTGTAGTATCAGTGCTACTGAATCAGTTTATTGGCAAGGGTAATGCGGAGTGGTTTGCATTCGACTTTCCAGCCTTCACTCAGGACAATACAAGGCTTTGTAAAATCAAATCCAGGGTGCTGCCGATAACTCACCTACTCTTCACGAAAGACGCCATGGAGTATTTAAGGTCCACCAACAACCAGTGCTAGCAGACGGGACGTCTTGCATTAAATCCTCCTAATGGAGGGCATTGGAGTAACAGAATGGCTTAGAGGTACGCGCACTCGCCTGGGTTGGAATCCAGACCCAGCTATAAACTGTCATCCATGTGTTTCACATGTACGGTGATTCGTCAATGTGTGTGCCGTCCCTCGGGTGAACGTTAAACGAGCGTCCCGTCTGCCAGCTTAAGTTGGCCGACGTTAAAGTTTCCACGGTGTCCTTTGCAAAGAGTAGGTGAGCTATCGCCGGCACTGTGGTCAAATTCCTGCTCTAACTACTACTGGGCAATGGCAAACCACCTTGTATAATAAGCCTTGCCAAAAAAAACTGCTTTGGCAGCACCGACACCAAGTATGGTCCGTCAGATTCAGAAATGGATGGCACACTGCAGGATGACAGTTTATAGCTGGGCCGAGATGAGAACCCAGCCGAGACAGCTCAGGAGGTGTGCATACCTCTTGGCTATCCCTCTACAGGTGTGTTCAGTTACCAAGCAGCTAGATAGCGCTTGCCAAGCATGGCGTTCTTTATCAACGGTTCTGGAATGGAATGCTCGCTTGAGCGCTTAAGCCGCTTGCCGAGCACTCTACAAATAAACTTGGTAACTGAACACACCCCAAGTTAATGCAGGTGGAGGGGTGAAAGACATTTCATTCATTTAAAAAACAAGTTTTTCCCTTCAACTTATGAGAAAAACTAGACAGGTTGACCCCTGACCTTTTACTTGTGAACATTATTAATAAAGATGCGCAGACAGGACAACTGGATGCACGTTCCATCCCAGGCCCATAATATCAACGGACGTAATATGTCGACAGCACGGAGAGGGAATGTTAAGCTGGCTGTCTTACCTGTACGTCATCCTGAAGTTAACGTTTACAATTGGATAGGGACAGTACATTCCCTGTCCAACTGTACACTTTATTTTATTTTACCCCTCAGTATTTACTATGAACAATCTTAACAATCACTGACATTTAAATATATTAATATATAGTTTAAAAACCATAATGTCGTTCAAATTTGAAGTTTTTTTTAAAGCAACGGCAAACGTGCCAGGCGCACATGATGGAGGACCCGATAAAAGACAAGAAAACATCGGAGAATGGAACCAGGAATATGTGGGAGACCACTCGCACACTCCGTGTCGTAGACGTCACACCTGTGGACCACCTGCGCTTACCGAAGAGAATTCGTTGCATCCAATGAGATGGTAGTAGTCAGACGCGGGATCTTTCGTGTAGTTCAAAATAGCGTCCATTATACTCGCAGCTTGTAAATCCTGTTATATCGTGTCCTGATACAACCCGCACGATGCGGACGACAACACGTGCCGCCCCCACACTTTCACGCGAGGGGCGTGTCCCACTGAAACGTCAGCATTGATCGTGGCCTGCACGCCCATTGGTCCGCTCGGGAAAGGTCATCAGATAAACGTAATGAACGCTCTGCCGACACCTTGAGGAACGAGCCGCTGTGTTGTCGCAAAATGCGCAATAGCACCGAGAGGTTTTATTGTCAACATGTTTTTAACAGGCATTTGATAAGGGAAGAGTCTTGATTTATGGGGATTTTAACTTCCCAAGCATGGATTGTTTGCATGAACATGGAAAGGGTAGAACAGATGAGGATTTCTCGATGTAGTTTAGGAACAGGGAAAGGGTCGAACAGATGCGGATTTCTAGATGTAGTTTAGGAACAGGGAAAGGGTCGAACAGATGCGGATTTCTCGATGTAGTTTAGGAACAGGGAAAGGGTCGAACAGATGCGGATTTCTAGATGTAGTCCAGAAACATGGAAAGGGTAGAACAGATGCGGATTTCTAGATGTAGTCCAGAAACAGGGAAAGGGTCGAACAGATGAGGATTTCTCGATGTAGTTTAGGAACATGGAAAGGGTAGAACAGATGAGGATTTCTAGATGTAGTTCAGGAACAGGGAAAGGGTCGATCAGATGAGGATTTCTCGATGTAGTTTAGGAACAGGGAAAGGGTCGAACAGATGCGGATTTCTAGATGTAGTCCAGAAACATGGAAAGGGTAGAACAGATGAGGATTTCTAGATGTAGTCCAGGAACAGGGAAAGGGTCGAACAGATGCGGATTTCTAGATGTAGTCCAGAAACATGGAAAGGGTAGAACAAATGAGGATTTCTCGATGTAGTTTAGGAACAGGGAAAGGGTCGAACAGATGAGGATTTCTCGATGTAGTTTAGGAACATGGAAGGGGTCGAACAGATGAGGATTTCTAGATGTAGTTTAGGAACATGGAAGGGGTAGAACAAATGAGGATTTCTCGATGTAGTTTAGGAACAGGGAAAGGGTCGAACAGATGAGGATTTCTCGATGTAGTTTAGGAACATGGAAGGGGTCGATCAGATGAGGATTTCTAGATGTAGTCCAGAAACATGGAAAGGGTAGAACAAATGAGGATTTCTAGATGTAGTCCAGAAACATGGAAAGGGTAGAACAGATGAGGATTTCTCGATGTAGTTTAGGAACAGGGAAAGGGTCGAACAGATGAGGATTTCTAGATGTAGTCCAGAAACATGGAAAGGGTCGAACAGATGACGATTTCTAGATGTAGTCCAGAAACAGGGAAAGGGTCGAACAGATGAGGATTTCTCGATGTAGTTTAGGAACATGGAAAGGGTAGAACAGATGAGGATTTCTAGATGTAGTTCAGGAACAGGGAAAGGGTCGAACAGATGAGGATTTCTAGATGTAGTCCAGAAACATGGAAAGGGTAGAACAGATGAGGATTTCTCGATGTCATCCAGAAACATGGAAAGGGTAGAACAGATGAGGATTTCTAGATGTAGTTTAGGAACATGGAAAGGGTAGAACAGATGAGGATTTCTAGATGTAGTCCAGGAACATGGAAAGGGTAGAACAGATGAGGATTTCTAGATGTAGTCCAGGAACATGGAAAGGGTAGAACAGATGAGGATTTCTAGATGTAGTCCAGGAACATGGAAATGGTAGAACAGATGAGGATTTCTATATGTAGTTCAGGAACAAGGAAAGGGGAGAACAGCTGAGGATTTCTAGATGTAGTTCAGGAACATGGAAAGGGTAGAACAGATGAGGATTTCTAGATGTAGTCCAGAAACATGGAAAGGGGAGAACAGATTAGGATTTCTAGATGTAGTTCAGGAACATGGAAAAGGTAGACAGATGAGGATTTCTAGATGTAGTCCAGAAACATGGAAAGGGTAGAACAAATGAGGATTTCTAGATGTAGTCCAGAAACATGGAAAGGGTAGAACAGATGAGGATTTCTAGATGTAGTTCAGGAACATGGAAAGGGTGGAACAGATGAGGATTTCTAGATGTAGTCCAGGAACATGGAAAGGGTAGAACAGATGAGGATTTCTAGATGTAGTCCAGGAACATGGAAAGGGTAGAACAGATGAGGATTTCTGGATGCAGTCCAGGAACATGGAAATGGTAGAACAGATGAGGATTTCTAGATGTAGTTCAGGAACATGGAAAGGGGAGAACAGCTGAGGATTTCTAGATGTAGTTCAGGAACATGGAAAGGGTAGAACAGATGGGGATTTCTAGATGTAGTCCAGAAACATGGAAAGGGGAGAACAGATGAGGATTTCTAGATGTAGTTCAGGAACATGGAAAAGGTAGAACAGATGAGGATTTCTAGATGTAGTCCAGAAACATGGAAAGGGTAGAACAAATGAGGATTTATAGATGTAGTCCAGAAACATGGAAAGGGTAGAACAGATGAGGATTTCTAGATGTAGTTCAGGAACATGGAAAGGGTGGAACAGATGAGGATTTCTAGATGTAGTCCAGAAACATGGAAAGGGTAGAACAGATGAGGATTTCTAGATGGAGTTCAGGAACATGGAAAGGGTAGAACAAATGAGGATTTCTAGATGTAGTCCAGAAACATGGAAAGGGTAGAACAGATGAGGATTTCTAGATGTAGTCCAGAAACATGGAAAGGGTAGAACAGATGAGGATTTCTAGATGTAGTCCATGAACATGGAAAGGGTAGAACAGATGAGGATTTCGAGATGTAGTTCAGGAACATGGAAAGGGTGGAACAGATGAGGATTTCTAGATGTAGTCCAGGAACATGGAAAGGGTCGAACAGATGAGAATTTCTAGATGGAGTTTAGGAACATGGAAAGGGTAGAACAGATGAGGATTTCTAGATGTAGTCCAGAAACATGGAAAGGGTAGAACAGATGAGGATTTCTAGATGTAGTCCAGAAACATGGAAAGGGTGGAACAGATGAGGATTTCTAGATGTAGTTCAGGAACATGGAAAGGGTGGAACAGATGAGGATTTCTAGATGTAGTCCAGGAACATGGAAAGGGTCGAACAGATGAGGATTTCTAGATGTAGTCCAGAAACATGGAAAGGGTAGAACAGATGAGGATTTCTAGATGTCGTTCAGGAACATGGAAAGGGTAGAACAGATGAGGATTTCTAGATGTACAGAAACATGGAAAGGGTAGAACAGATGAGGATTTCTAGATGTAGTCCAGAAACATGGAAAGGGTAGAACAGATGAGGATTTCTAGATGTAGTCCAGAAACATGGAAAGGGTAGAACAGATGAGGATTTCTAGATGTAGTCCAGAAACATGGAAAGGGTAGAACAGATGAGGATTTCTAGATGTAGTCCATGAACATGGAAAGGGTAGAACAGATGAGGATTTCGAGATGTAGTTCAGGAACATGGAAAGGGTGGAACAGATGAGGATTTCTAGATGTAGTCCAGGAACATGGAAAGGGTCGAACAGATGAGGATTTCTAGATGTAGTTTAGGAACATGGAAAGGGTAGAACAGATGAGGATTTCTAGATGTAGTCCAGAAACATGGAAAGGGTAGAACAGATGAGGATTTCTAGATGTAGTCCAGAAACATGGAAAGGGTGGAACAGATGAGGATTTCTAGATGTAGTCCAGGAACATGGAAAGGGTCGAACAGATGAGGATTTCTAGATGTAGTCCAGAAACATGGAAAGGGTAGAACAGATGAGGATTTCGAGATGTCGTTCAGGAACATGGAAAGGGTAGAACAGATGAGGATTTCTAGATGTACAGAAACATGGAAAGGGTAGAACAGATGAGGATTTCTAGATGTAGTCCAGAAACATGGAAAGGGTAGAACAGATGAGGATTTCTAGATGTAGTCCAGAAACATGGAAAGGGTAGAACAGATGAGGATTTCTAGATGTAGTCCAGGAACATGGAAAGGGTAGAACAGATGAGGATTTCTAGATGTCGTTCAGGTACATGGAAAGGGTAGAACAGATGAGGATTTCTAGATGTAGTCCAGAAACATGGAAAGGGTAGAACAGATGAGGATTTCTAGATGTAGTCCAGAAAACATGGAAAGGGTAGAACAGCTGAGGATTTCTAGATGTAGTTCAGGAACATGGAAAGGGTAGAACAAATGAGGATTTCTAGATGTAGTCCAGAAACATGGAAAGGGTAGAACAGATGAGGATTTCTAGATGTAGTCCATGAACATGGAAAGGGTAGAACAGATGAGGATTTCGAGATGTAGTCCAGAAACATGGAAAGGGTCGAACAGATGACGATTTCTAGATGTAGTCCAGAAACAGGGAAAGGGTCGAACAGATGAGGATTTTTCGATGTAGTTTAGGAACATGGAAAGGGTAGAACAGATGAGGATTTCTAGATGTAGTTCAGGAACAGGGAAAGGGTCGAACAGATGAGGATTTCTAGATGTAGTCCAGAAACATGGAAAGGGTAGAACAGATGAGGATTTCTCGATGTCATCCAGAAACATGGAAAGGGTAGAACAGATGAGGATTTCTAGATGTAGTTTAGGAACATGGAAAGGGTAGAACAGATGAGGATTTCTAGATGTAGTCCAGGAACATGGAAAGGGTAGAACAGATGAGGATTTCTAGATGTAGTCCAGGAACATGGAAAGGGTAGAACAGATGAGGATTTCTAGATGTAGTCCAGGAACATGGAAATGGTAGAACAGATGAGGATTTCTAGATGTAGTTCAGGAACAAGGAAAGGGGAGAACAGCTGAGGATTTCTAGATGTAGTTCAGGAACATGGAAAGGGTAGAACAGATGAGGATTTCTAGATGTAGTCCAGAAACATGGAAAGGGGAGAACAGATTAGGATTTCTAGATGTAGTTCAGGAACATGGAAAAGGTAGACAGATGAGGATTTCTAGATGTAGTCCAGAAACATGGAAAGGGTAGAACAAATGAGGATTTCTAGATGTAGTCCAGAAACATGGAAAGGGTAGAACAGATGAGGATTTCTAGATGTAGTTCAGGAACATGGAAAGGGTGGAACAGATGAGGATTTCTAGATGTAGTCCAGGAACATGGAAAGGGTAGAACAGATGAGGATTTCTAGATGTAGTCCAGGAACATGGAAAGGGTAGAACAGATGAGGATTTCTAGATGCAGTCCAGGAACATGGAAATGGTAGAACAGATGAGGATTTCTAGATGTAGTTCAGGAACATGGAAAGGGGAGAACAGCTGAGGATTTCTAGATGTAGTTCAGGAACATGGAAAGGGTAGAACAGATGGGGATTTCTAGATGTAGTCCAGAAACATGGAAAGGGGAGAACAGATGAGGATTTCTAGATGTAGTTCAGGAACATGGAAAAGGTAGAACAGATGAGGATTTCTAGATGTAGTCCAGAAACATGGAAAGGGTAGAACAAATGAGGATTTATAGATGTAGTCCAGAAACATGGAAAGGGTAGAACAGATGAGGATTTCTAGATGTAGTTCAGGAACATGGAAAGGGTGGAACAGATGAGGATTTCTAGATGTAGTCCAGAAACATGGAAAGGGTAGAACAGATGAGGATTTCTAGATGGAGTTCAGGAACATGGAAAGGGTAGAACAAATGAGGATTTCTAGATGTAGTCCAGAAACTTGGAAAGGGTAGAACAGATGAGGATTTCTAGATGTAGTCCAGAAACATGGAAAGGGTAGAACAGATGAGGATTTCTAGATGTAGTCCATGAACATGGAAAGGGTAGAACAGATGAGGATTTCGAGATGTAGTTCAGGAACATGGAAAGGGTGGAACAGATGAGGATTTCTAGATGTAGTCCAGGAACATGGAAAGGGTCGAACAGATGAGAATTTCTAGATGGAGTTTAGGAACATGGAAAGGGTAGAACAGATGAGGATTTCTAGATGTAGTCCAGAAACATGGAAAGGGTAGAACAGATGAGGATTTCTAGATGTAGTCCAGAAACATGGAAAGGGTGGAACAGATGAGGATTTCTAGATGTAGTTCAGGAACATGGAAAGGGTGGAACAGATGAGGATTTCTAGATGTAGTCCAGGAACATGGAAAGGGTCGAACAGATGAGGATTTCTAGATGTAGTCCAGAAACATGGAAAGGGTAGAACAGATGAGGATTTCTAGATGTCGTTCAGGAACATGGAAAGGGTAGAACAGATGAGGATTTCTAGATGTACAGAAACATGGAAAGGGTAGAACAGATGAGGATTTCTAGATGTAGTCCAGAAACATGGAAAGGGTAGAACAGATGAGGATTTCTAGATGTAGTCCAGAAACATGGAAAGGGTAGAACAGATGAGGATTTCTAGATGTAGTCCAGAAACATGGAAAGGGTAGAACAGATGAGGATTTCTAGATGTAGTCCATGAACATGGAAAGGGTAGAACAGATGAGGATTTCGAGATGTAGTTCAGGAACATGGAAAGGGTGGAACAGATGAGGATTTCTAGATGTAGTCCAGGAACATGGAAAGGGTCGAACAGATGAGGATTTCTAGATGTAGTTTAGGAACATGGAAAGGGTAGAACAGATGAGGATTTCTAGATGTAGTCCAGAAACATGGAAAGGGTAGAACAGATGAGGATTTCTAGATGTAGTCCAGAAACATGGAAAGGGTGGAACAGATGAGGATTTCTAGATGTAGTTCAGGAACATGGAAAGGGTGGAACAGATGAGGATTTCTAGATGTAGTCCAGGAACATGGAAAGGGTCGAACAGATGAGGATTTCTAGATGTAGTCCAGAAACATGGAAAGGGTAGAACAGATGAGGATTTCTAGATGTCGTTCAGGAACATGGAAAGGGTAGAACAGATGAGGATTTCTAGATGTACAGAAACATGGAAAGGGTAGAACAGATGAGGATTTCTAGATGTAGTCCAGAAACATGGAAAGGGTAGAACAGATGAGGATTTCTAGATGTAGTCCAGAAACATGGAAAGGGTAGAACAGATGAGGATTTCTAGATGTAGTCCAGGAACATGGAAAGGGTAGAACAGATGAGGATTTCTAGATGTCGTTCAGGTACATGGAAAGGGTAGAACAGATGAGGATTTCTAGATGTAGTCCAGAAACATGGAAAGGGTAGAACAGATGAGGATTTCTAGATGTAGTCCAGAAAACATGGAAAGGGTAGAACAGCTGAGGATTTCTAGATGTAGTTCAGGAACATGGAAAGGGTAGAACAAATGAGGATTTCTAGATGTAGTCCAGAAACATGGAAAGGGTAGAACAGATGAGGATTTCTAGATGTAGTCCATGAACATGGAAAGGGTAGAACAGATGAGGATTTCGAGATGTAGTTCAGGAACATGGAAAGGGTGGAACAGATGAGGATTTCTAGATGTAGTCCAGGAACATGGAAAGGGTCGAACAGATGAGGATTTCTAGATGTAGTTTAGGAACATGGAAAGGGTAGAACAGATGAGGATTTCTAGATGTAGTCAAGAAACTTGGAAAGGGTAGAACAGATGAGGATTTCTAGATGTAGTCCAGAAACATGGAAAGGGGAGAACAGATGAGGATTTCTAGATGTAGTTCAGGAACATGGAAAGGGTGGAACAGATGAGGATTTCTAGATGTAGTCAAGGAACATGGAAAGGGTCGAACAGATGAGGATTTCTAGATGTAGTCCAGAAACATGGAAAGGGTAGAACAGATGAGGATTTCTAGATGTAGTTCAGGAACATGGAAAGGGTAGAACAGATGAGGATTTCTAGATGTAGTCCAGAAACATGGAAAGGGTAGAACAGATGAGGATTTCTAGATGTAGTCCAGAAACATGGAAAGGGTAGAACAGATGAGGATTTCTAGATGTAGTCCATGAACATGGAAAGGGTAGAACAGATGAGGATTTCTAGATGTAGTTCAGGAACATGGAAAGGGTGGAACAGATGAGGATTTCTAGATGTAGTCCAGAAACATGGAAAGGGTAGAACAGATGAGGATTTCTAGATGGAGTTCAGGAACATGGAAAGGGTAGAACAAATGAGGATTTCTAGATGTAGTCCAGAAACATGGAAAGGGTAGAACAGATGAGGATTTCTAGATGTAGTCCAGAAACATGGAAAGGGTAGAACAGATGAGGATTTCTAGATGTAGTCCATGAACATGGAAAGGGTAGAACAGATGAGGATTTCGAGATGTAGTTCAGGAACATGGAAAGGGTGGAACAGATGAGGATTTCTAGATGTAGTCCAGGAACATGGAAAGGGTCGAACAGATGAGAATTTCTAGATGGAGTTTAGGAACATGGAAAGGGTAGAACAGATGAGGATTTCTAGATGTAGTCCAGAAACATGGAAAGGGTAGAACAGATGAGGATTTCTAGATGTAGTCCAGAAACATGGAAAGGGTGGAACAGATGAGGATTTCTAGATGTAGTTCAGGAACATGGAAAGGGTGGAACAGATGAGGATTTCTAGATGTAGTCCAGGAACATGGAAAGGGTCGAACAGATGAGGATTTCTAGATGTAGTCCAGAAACATGGAAAGGGTAGAACAGATGAGGATTTCTAGATGTCGTTCAGGAACATGGAAAGGGTGGAACAGATGAGGATTTCTAGATGTACAGAAACATGGAAAGGGTAGAACAGATGAGGATTTCTAGATGTAGTCCAGAAACATGGAAAGGGTAGAACAGATGAGGATTTCTAGATGTAGTCCAGAAACATGGAAAGGGTAGAACAGATGAGGATTTCTAGATGTAGTCCAGAAACATGGAAAGGGTAGAACAGATGAGGATTTCTAGATGTAGTCCATGAACATGGAAAGGGTAGAACAGATGAGGATTTCGAGATGTAGTTCAGGAACATGGAAAGGGTGGAACAGATGAGGATTTCTAGATGTAGTCCAGGAACATGGAAAGGGTCGAACAGATGAGGATTTCTAGATGTAGTTTAGGAACATGGAAAGGGTAGAACAGATGAGGATTTCTAGATGTAGTCCAGAAACATGGAAAGGGTAGAACAGATGAGGATTTCTAGATGTAGTCCAGAAACATGGAAAGGGTGGAACAGATGAGGATTTCTAGATGTAGTTCAGGAACATGGAAAGGGTGGAACAGATGAGGATTTCTAGATGTAGTCCAGGAACATGGAAAGGGTCGAACAGATGAGGATTTCTAGATGTAGTCCAGAAACATGGAAAGGGTAGAACAGATGAGGATTTCTAGATGTCGTTCAGGAACATGGAAAGGGTAGAACAGATGAGGATTTCTAGATGTACAGAAACATGGAAAGGGTAGAACAGATGAGGATTTCTAGATGTAGTCCAGAAACATGGAAAGGGTAGAACAGATGAGGATTTCTAGATGTAGTCCAGAAACATGGAAAGGGTAGAACAGATGAGGATTTCTAGATGTAGTCCAGGAACATGGAAAGGGTAGAACAGATGAGGATTTCTAGATGTCGTTCAGGTACATGGAAAGGGTAGAACAGATGAGGATTTCTAGATGTAGTCCAGAAACATGGAAAGGGTAGAACAGATGAGGATTTCTAGATGTAGTCCAGAAAACATGGAAAGGGTAGAACAGCTGAGGATTTCTAGATGTAGTTCAGGAACATGGAAAGGGTAGAACAAATGAGGATTTCTAGATGTAGTCCAGAAACATGGAAAGGGTAGAACAGATGAGGATTTCTAGATGTAGTCCATGAACATGGAAAGGGTAGAACAGATGAGGATTTCGAGATGTAGTTCAGGAACATGGAAAGGGTGGAACAGATGAGGATTTCTAGATGTAGTCCAGGAACATGGAAAGGGTCGAACAGATGGGGATTTCTAGATGTAGTTTAGGAACATGGAAAGGGTAGAACAGATGAGGATTTCTAGATGCAGTCAAGAAACTTGGAAAGGGTAGAACAGATGAGGATTTCTAGATGTAGTCCAGAAACATGGAAAGGGGAGAACAGATGAGGATTTCTAGATGTAGTTCAGGAACATGGAAAGGGTGGAACAGATGAGGATTTCTAGATGTAGTCAAGGAACATGGAAAGGGTCGAACAGATGAGGATTTCTAGATGTAGTCCAGAAACATGGAAAGGGTAGAACAGATGAGGATTTCTAGATGTAGTTCAGGAACATGGAAAGGGTAGAACAGATGAGGATTTCTAGATGTAGTCCAGAAACATGGAAAGGGTAGAACAGATGAGGATTTCTAGATGTAGTCCAGAAACATGGAAAGGGTAGAACAGATGAGGATTTCTAGATGTAGTCCATGAACATGGAAAGGGTAGAACAGATGAGGATTTCTAGATGTAGTTCAGGAGCATGGAAAGGGTGGAACAGATGAGGAGTTCTAAATGTAGTCCAGGAACATGGAAAGGGTCGAACAGATGAGGATTTCTAGATGTTGTCCAGAAACATGGAAAGGGTAGAACAGATGATGATTTCTAGACGTAGTTCAGGAACATGGAAAGGGTGGAACAGATGAGGATTTCTAGATGTAGTTTAGGAACATGGAAAGGGTCGAACAGATGAGGATTTCTAGATGTAGTCCAGAAACATGGAAAGGGTAGAACAGATGAGGATTTCTAGATGTAGTCCAGAAACATGGAAAGGCGAGAACAGATGAGGATTTCTAGATGTAGTTCAGGAACATGGAAAGGGTGGAACAGATGAGGATTTCTAGTTGTAGTCCAGGAACATGGAAAGGGTAGAACAGATGAGGATTTCTAGATGTAGTCCAGGAACATGGAAAGGTTAGAACAGATGAGGATTTCTAGATGTAGTTCAGGAACAGGCAAAGGGTCGAACAGATGAGGATTTCTAGATGTAGTCCACACACATGGAAAGGGGAGAACAGATGAGGATTTCTAGATGTAGTTTAGGAACATGGAAAGGGTAGAACAGATGAGGATTTCTAGATGTAGTTTAGGAACATGGAAAGGGTAGAACAGACGAGGATTTCTAGATGTAGTCCAGAAACATGGAAAGGGTAGAACAGATGAGGATTTCTAGATGTAGTTTAGGAACATGGAAAGGGGACAACAGATGAGGATTTCTAGATGTAGTCCAGAAACATTGAAAGGGGAGAACAGATGAGGATTTCTCGATACAGTCCAGAAACATGGAAAGGGTAGAACAGATGAGGATTTCTAGATGTAGTCCAGAAACATGGAAAGGGGAGAACAGATGAGGATTTCTAGATGTAGTCCAGAAACTTGGAAAGGGGAGAACAGATGAGGATTTCTCGATACAGTCCAGAAACATGGAAAGGGTAGAACAGATGAGGATTTCTAGATGGAGTCCAGAAACATGGAAAGGGTAGAACAGATGAGGATTTCTAGATGCAGTTCAGGAACATGGAAAGGGTAGAACAGATGAGGATTTCTAGATGTAGTCCAGGAACATGGAAAGGGTCGAACAGATGAGGATTTCTAGATGCAGTTCACGAACAGGGAAAGGGTAGAACAGATGAGGATTTCTAGATGTAGTCCAGGAACATGGAAAGGGTAGAACAGATGAGGATTTCTAAATGTAGTTCAGGAACATGGAAAGGGTAGAACAGATGAGGAGTTCTAGATGTAGTCCAGGAACAGGGAAAGGGTAGAACAGATGAGGATTTCTAGATGTAGTTCAGGAACATGGAAAGGGTAGAACAGATGAGGATTTCTAGATGTCATCCAGGAACAGGGAAAGGGTAGAACAGATGAGGATTTCTAGATGTAGTCCAGTAACAGGGAAAGGGTAGAACAGATGAGGATTTCTAAATGTAGTCCAGGAACAGGGAAACGGTAGAACAGATGAGGATTTATAAATGTAGTTCAGGAACATGGAAAGGGTAGAACAGATGAGGATTTCTAAATGTAGTCCAGGAACAGGGAAAGGGTAGAACAGATGAGGATTTCTAAATGTAAGCCAGGAACAGGGAAAGGGTAGAACAGATGAGGATTTCTATATGTAGTCCAGGAACAAGGAAATGGTAGAACAGATGAGGATTTCTAGATGTAGTCCAGGAACAGGGAAAGGGTAGAACAGATGAGGATTTCTAAATGTAGTCCAGGAACAGGGAAAGGTTAGAACAGATGAGGAGTTCTAGATGTAGTTCAGGAACATGGAAAGGGTAGAACAGATGAGGATTTCTAGATGTAGTTCAAGGAACATGGAAAGGGGAGAACAGATGAGGATTTCTCGATGTAGTCCATGAACATGGAAAGGGTAGAACAGATGAGGATTTCTAGCTGTAGTCCAGAAACATGGAAAGGGTACAACAGATGAGGATTTCTAGATGTAGTCCATGAACATGGAAAGGGTAGAACAGATGAGGATTTCTCGCTGTAGTCCAGAAACATGGAAAGGGTAGAACAGATGAGGATTTCTCGATGTAGTTCAGGAACATGGAAAGGGTAGAACAGATGAGGATTTCTAGATGTAGTCCATGAACATGGAAAGGGTAGAACAGATGAGGAGTTCTAGATGTAGTCCAGGAACATGGAAAGGGTAGAACAGATGAGGATTTCTAGATGTAGTCCATGAACATGGAAAGGGTAGAACAGATGAGGAGTTCTAGATGTAGTTCAGGAACATGGAAAGGGGAGAAGAGATGAGGATTTCTAGATGTACAGTCACGTGCAAAAGTAAGAACACCCCATGTAAAATTTTGACTTTTTCAACATATTTCAACATACAACTATATGATCCTCATTTCAACAATATTGAAAGATAAAGGTTATATGATGAAACAACTATCATGAAACATTTACATTTTGTAGTCCATTGTATAATTTAAATAAACATAAATGCAAATTTGGCATGTGGAAAAAGTACGTACACCCCTACATTTATCACTACTTCAAATACCTAAAATGAGAATCAGGTGCACCAGCTCAGGTGCAAATGATTCGAACATCGTTAGAGAGGATCTTGGAGGAACCTGTCTTATTTAAACCTCAGACATTTAGTTTGGTTTGCTCTTTGTTGTTGAGGTGTGCGGCGTCACCATGCCTAGACCAAAAGCGTTCTCTGAGGCCTCCAGAAAGAAGGTTATCGATGCCTACGAGTCTGGGAAGAGATTTAAAAAGATCTCCAAACAATTTGAAATCAATAATTTGATTGTCCGGAAGATCATCTACAAGTGGAGAAGATGCCAAACAACTGCAAACTTGTTCAGGCTGGGCCGCCCCAGCAAGTTCAGCCCGAGAGCAGACTGCAAGATGCTGAAAGAAGTCTCTAAGAACCCCAGAATGTCATCACGGGACCTACAGGTAGCTCTTGCCACTGTTGATGTCAAAGTGCACGAGCCTACCATTAGAAAGAGGCTGCACAAATTTGATCTACATGGGAGGTGTGCCAGGACGAAACCTTTGCTGTCCAGAAAGAACGTCAGGGCAAGACTAAAATTTGCCAATGAACACCGAGGCAAAGACCAGCACTTCTGGAACAATGTGCTCTGGACAGATGAGTCAAAGGTAGAGCTATTTGGCCACAGTACCAGAAGACATGTTTGGCGAAAACCAAAGACAGCATTTCACCACAAGAACCTGATACCAACTGTAAAGCATGGTGGTGGAAATACAGACTTGGCATTTAATATGGAATATTTTTTTTTTCTTGACTTGGGTTTACTTTCTGAACTCAGTATATCAATCTGGTGAGTTTCTTTTACCCTTCGGTGATGTCTTTGTTGAAAGAACCATGTCACTGATTGTCTTTCGCAGCAAGATGTCAATAACAGGATTATATCACAGGTGGCATGACAAAATGTAAGGACAGGTACATTTGACGATTGGCTTCACAATCGGGTATGCAAGGGTTGTTGCGTTCTGTATTAGTGGAAAACAACTGCTGCACGTCTACAAAAGTTATTGCCGCTTCCTCTGGAGATGGTCCGTCAACTCGACAATGCTGTTTGTCATGGAGTGGTGGCTTTACGAAATTACGGCATGAAACAGCATGCTATTGCTCGGCAGTATGGCATCACTCAAGGTCAGGTGTCAAAGATCCTGAAACGAAATGCTTAGAGGGGTGTCCTTACTCCAATACCGAGGCCAGGACATCCCCGCAGAACCACAAGGAGGGATGATCGAACAGATGAGGATTTCTAGATGTAGTTCAGGAACATGGAAAGGGTAGAACAGATGAGGATTTCTAGATGTATTTCAGAAACATGGAAAGGGTAGAACAGATGAGGATTTCGAGATGTATTTCAGGAACATGGAAAGGGTAGAACAGATGAGGATTTCTAGATTTAATTCAGGAACAGGGACAGGGCAGAACGTAGTTGTCCAGTGAGGTGTAAAGCTAGAGGGAGAAATTATGAGATCAGGGTCGTTGAGCAGGGACTTAAGGTGCGCTGTCTATTATATATTGTGAACCGTTGTGTCTGTCCGTGTGTTCGTCTGTCTCCCGTTTGCGGTGGCCGCTTCCTGTGGTGCGATTGAAAAGCTGCTGACAGGTTATTTTACATTTTAATTTCACTTTTCTTTATGCAATATAGTCAGTCACTTTATTATCCCTTCCAATAATCTTTAAAATCTACATCTGGATTAAAGTAGATTTATCACAGATCTTCACCTGGAGTCACACAATTTAAAATAGATTTTGCCGTCTTTTCAGACATGTTGAACCTCCACCGCCCGATGTTACACCACTATTTTGTGGTGGGCGATATGCAGTGCATTCAGGAAGTATTCAGACCCCTTCACTTTTTCACATTTTGTTATGTTGCAGCCTTATGCTGAAATAGTTTAAATTCATTTCTTCCCTCATCAATCTGCACTCAATACCCCATAATGACAAAGAGAAAAGAGGATTTTAGAAAGTTTTGCAAATTTATTAAAAAGAAAAAACTGAAATATCATATTTACATAAGTATTCAGACCCTTTGCTATGACACTTGAAATTTAGCTCAGGTGCCTCCCATTTCTCTTGATCATCTTTGAGATGTTTCTACACGTTGATTGGAGTCCACCTGTGGTAAATTCAATTGATTGGACATGATTTGGAAAGGCACACACCTGTCTATATAAGGTCTCACAGCTGACAATGCATATCAGAGCAAAACCCAAGCCATGAGGTCGAAGGAACTGCCTGCAGAGCTCAGAGCCAGGATTGTGTCGAGGCACAGAACTGGGGAAGCCTACAAAAAAATTTACTGCTGCATTGAAGGTTCCCAAGACCACAGTGGCCTCCATAATTCTTAAATGGAAGAAGTTTGGAACAACTAGGACTCTTCCTGGAGCTGGCCGCCCGGCCAAACTGAGCAATCGGGGGAGAAGGGCCTTGGTAATAGAGGTGACCAAGAACCCCGTGGTCACTCTGTCTGAGCTTCAGAGATCCTGTGTGGAGATGGGAGAAACTTCCAGAAGGACAACCATCACTGCAACACTCCACCGATCTGGGATTTATGGCAGAGTGGCCAGACGGAAGCCTCTCCTCAGTGAAAGACACATGAAATCCCGCTTGGAAAAAAGCACCTAAAGGACTCTCAGACTGTGAGAAACAAGATTCTGTGGGTGGTTTTCTTGCATCTAGCAACTGTACTACCTTCTCGTACAGGGCCATGTCAAAGGTTATAACAGTTGGGTGGTTTTCACCAACTGCCAAGCTCTTCAACTGAGATGCTTGCAACATCGCAGTTGATTCACTGCATGGTAGACCACTCAAGTGCGATCTCTGGGAGTAGAGGCCAGATACCGACTTGAGTCAGTGACTGACGAGATGACACAAGTGATTTGTAGCCTGCCCAGCCTCTGATACCACTTTGTGATTCACTGTCGGATCATCTAGACAAAGCAGATGTAATCATCCAACCAAGATTGGTTAGTTCATAGGATTCAGCAACACCTGTGGAACACGCCTTTAATTCTTTGCTCTCTTGACTGGCCCAGGTTTTGGTTTACTGCAAGGCTCGATGGGTACATGATAAGGGACAACCAACAGGTTTTTTGCCTCACTAACTTCCAAATTGGGTGTGATTGATTCTACAGGTGCATCTGCCTTCTGATACACTGCGGTCATTGTGCCATGTGTGGTGCCTTTGCCATCGACAGTGTCTTCTGCAAAATCTGTATTATCAATAGCGAAGAAGACAAATGTACCTTTCTTGAGGAAAATACAATCCATCAAATTGTTTTGTGTTTTCCACAACAGCATTGGTAATTGCTGTTTGTAGGAGCAAGGCATGGCTGTATGATAGGCAGTAGTTCTGTACATGGAGGAGGTCCATCACCGCCTCGTTCCTGGTGTCATGATGTACAGTGAGTGCCAACCATACAACCTGTGGTTTTTCTCGTGTGTGTGGTGTCCGAAATGTGTCAGTGGCTTTCTTGGGCACGTGGCGCAATTGTCTCCTGGTCTTTAAGGCATACATGATATTCTGACTTATGGTCATTGCTGACCTGTCAACTGTCCTGCTCCTCATCTCCATTTGCAGCTCCTCCTAAGAACCCACCAAAATCCACCGTATTAGGCAGTAGCCTACAGCTCGGTCGGCACATCCTCTCTTGTGCTGGATACTGCAATTGTGTGTTTCCTTCTCCTCAGCGAAATTGGCAATGGTTTTGCGTATTAGCTTAGTAGTCTTGTATATCATCATTGTGTTGTCCATTTCACTTGTGGCATCTTGCATCAAGGAAGTGTAGACCATATCTTCTTCACAGGCTTCAGGACAGTAAAGAACAGATGGTTTTCTTCTGTCTTCCTGCCTCACTGACTTCGCACTTGGTAACTCTGCAATAATTTTGTCCTTTAGCCGCTGTCGTGTCAGTGTCGGAGTGTGCTTCTGTGCCTCATCACGATCACCAAGCATAGATATTTAGGTTTTTTCGATTCATTGAATTGGGAAACCAACTACTTTTGAGGTCAAAAGGTCAAAGGTCAACTCAAGGTCAAACTTCCAAAATCATCTATTTTCATCTGAAAAAATCATCAATTTTCATCCGATTGACTTGAAAATTTAACAGCATTTGCATAGTGCCTCACTGAATTGGGAAACGAACTATTTTTGAGGTCAAAAGGTCAAAGTTCAACCCCAGGACAAACTTCTGAAATAATCAGTTTTCATCTAAAAATCATCACTTTTCATCCTATTGACCCGACCTTTGATAAAGATCGTCAATTTTGATCTTGATGAAATGGACAATTTGCTGAATCAATTGCAACCTTTTTTCGGAGGGGGGGGGGGGGTGGATTTTGCAAGCATTGTGCTCTGCATGACGTCTTATTGTTATTCTGTCTGTCTGTTTGTCTGTTTCTCACTCGCCAACAGGACACAATTTTAAACAGATCGTCATGAAACTTTACCAAGCTGTAGAAGTCGTCACAATTGAGAAGCCAATATATACAGTCACATGAAAAAGTAAGTACACCCCATGTAAAGTTTTGACTTTTTCAACATATTTCAACATACAGCTATTTGATCTTCATTTCAACAATATTGATAGATAAAGGTGATATAATATAACAAATATCATGAAACATTTACATTTTGTAGTCCATTGTACAATTTAAATAAACATAAATGCAAATTTCGCATGTGGAAAAAGTAAGTACACCCCTACATTTATCACTACTTCAAATACATAAAATTAGAATCAGGTGCACCAGCTCAGGTGCAAATGATTAGAACATCGTTAGAGAGGATCTTGGAGGAACCTGTCTTATTTAAACCTCAGACATTTCGTTTGGTTTGCTCTTTGTTGTTGAAGTGTGCAGCGTCACCATGCCTCGATCAAAAGAGCTCTCTGAGGCCTTCAGAAAGAAGGTTATAGATGTCTACGAGTTTGGGAAGGGATTTAAAAAGATCTCCAAACAATTTGAAATCAATCATTCGACTGTCCAGAAGATCATCTACAAGTGAAGAAGATTCCAAAACAACTGCCAACTTGTTCAGGCCAGGCCGCCCCAGCAAGTTCAGCCCGAGAGCAGACCGCAAGATGCTGAAAGAAGTCTCTAAGAACCCCAGAATGTCATCACGGGACCTACAGGTAGCTCTTGCCACTGTTGATGTCAAAGTGCACGAGTCTACCATTAGAAAGAGGCTGCACAAATTTGATCTACATGGGAGGTGTGCCAGGAGGAAACCTTTGCTGTCCAGAAAGAACGTCAGGGCAAGACTAAAATTTGCCAATGAACACCGAGGCAAAGACCAGCACTTCTGGAACAATGTGCTCTGGACAGATGAGTCAAAGGTAGAGCGATTTGGCCACAGTACCAGAAGACATGTTTGGCGAAAACCAAAGACAGCATTTGACCACAAGAACCTGATACCAACTGTAAAGCATGGTGGTGGAAATATTATGGTTTGGGGCAGCTTTGCTGCATCAGGGCCTGGGCAGGTCACCATCATAGAATCCACTATTAATTCTTCATTGTACCAGAGGGTGCTTGAGAATAATGTGAGGCCATTTGTCAGAGAGTTGAAGCTCAACCGAAGGTGGACCTTGCAACATGACAATGACCCTAAACATACCAGTAAATCCACCAAGGAATGGCTGAAAAGAAAGAAATGGAGGGTTCTGGAATGGCCAAGTCAAAGCCTGGATCTAAATCCCATCGAGATGTTGTGGGGGGATTTGAAACGAGTTGTGCATGTAAGAAACCCCTCAAGCATCGCACAGCTGAAAGAATTCTGCATGGAGGAGTGGGAAAAAATTTCTCCCAGTCGATGTCAGAGACTGGTAGACAGTTATAACAAACGCCTACTTGAGGTTGTTTCTGCCAAAGGGGGCAATACCATCTATTGGAGCCAAGGAGTACTTCCTTTTTCCACAGGCGAAATTTGCATTTATGCTTATTTAAATTATAAAATGGACTACAAAATGTAAATGTTTCATGATATTTGTTATTTTATATCACCTTTATTTATCAATATTGTTGAAATGAAGATCAAATAGCTGTATGTTGAAATATGTTGAAAAAGTCAAAACTTTACATGGGATGTACTTACTTTTTTACATGACTGTATATATATATATATATATATATATATATATATATATATATATATATATGTGTGTATATATATATGTCAAGTCGTAGATTCGTTATTGCTAAGAATTCTGTATAAGACGTCTTGAATAATATGTTATGATTTTAATGTTGCTTATATACTATTTTCATAAAGTTAATAAAAAGGTTTTTGCTTCGTTTTAGTTTAAAATGAGGAAAGGCTCGCTTGGGTCGTGCTGGACAATTGTATACGTGTGCTTTTTCGAGGCTAGATAAGGCCGGTCGTAAAATCACGCTCACATGCGCGTGATTTTGTGTAACGCTAGTAGAATGATTAGATTGCAGACATAAACCTATCGTTAAAACCATATATATTTTGTATTAATCACAGCGACGCTTGACTCTGTATAAACATGCTTTGAATTACTCATTTGAACAAACCCATATATTTTATGGTCTTATCTGGCCAAGCATGCACTCTTCTCTCTGTGAGTTACATTTTTCGTCACCTCGGAGCTTTGAAACTATATCTGGTCCGAATGATAAGGAAGGGCTGACTCCCCCGAATGACAGAGCGGATGACGGTGGGGGCTAGGATGACGGCGAGGGACTCTCGCCAGTCGCTTTGTTCTCTCGGAGATTTTCTGATAAACTTGTCAAGTATTTATACGGACTGCGAATCAATGTGCTTCAGGAAGGCTAGACGTGGCATGAAGCTGGTTCTTGCTGTAGATGTCTGTCTCCTCCGGATCTGTATAAGTTGGTTTTTAATAAAAGCTGCGTCATTTTCAAACTGTTTGTGGACTTCTTTTGCAAACGAAGAGCCGCTTCTTCACATATATATATATATATATATATATATATTTATATATATATATTTATATATATATATTTATATATATATATTTATATATATATTTATATATATATATTTATATATATATATTTATATATATATTTATATATATATATTTATATATATATATATTTATATATATATATTTATATATATATATATATATATATATATATATATATTTATATATATATATTTATATATATATATTTATATATATATATATATATATATATATATATATACGTATATATATATATATATATATATATATATATATATATATATATATATATATATATTGTGAGAAACCACCGGTGAAACCACCTGTTCTCACCCAGATTTGGTGCCCCGCCCACCGCGTGACGTGGCCTCCTTGGAGCCTCACGCGATCGGGAGGCGATTCGGCACGTGATTGGTGGAGAGTCGAGAGAGCGCGGTCGCCATCTTATGCAACGGACGCGGCTCGAAGGCTCCGAGTGGGAAATCTCAAAAGGGCTTTCCTTGAATCCTCACGACAGCCGAGTTGGGCTGGTCGATTACAGTTCGGTATTTTACGAGCGAGTAACTCCGGAAGAGAACGAGTGATTCCCGGATCTCGTCGATTGGAACCGCGAGTGATTGCCTGCTTCGTGTTGGAGCTGCTGGCCGACCGTTCCTGCCGGCCTTGTGCGGTGAATTCCATCCTGTTACCCTCCGAGTCCCGGAGATCGTCGATTGGAGCCGCGAGTGATCTTACCTGCGTCCTGTTTGGAGCGTCTGTTGCCGACAGTTCCTGCAGGCTTTGTGCAGTTTATTCCATTTTGTTACCTTTCATGGTTTTGTGATCGAGCCAATAAAGCATCGTGCCTTACCCCTAGAAGGCCGATTAAAACACAACGGTGTTTATTGAGTTCTCTCTGTCCACTCCGTGGACTACTTGAAGCCCGGACATTAACGTCCGTATTCCGTGCTGGGAAACATTTCACAGGCGGGATCGCGACAAATGAGTTGCTCGTCCTAGGATCTTTCAAGTGAGAGACATTCGAATTGAGACGGGAATTCGGCATCTGCATCTTCTCTGCATCTTCTCTGCATCTTCTCACCAGCGGACGCCGTCTTGGAGGAACTTTCTCGCCGTAGGACGCTGTCTTGGGTGGTGCTTCACTGCAGAATAAGTGAGCCTCGGATCCCTCCAAACAACCGACAAAAAAAAAAAAACGTGAGTATTTGTACGTGGTATTTTTCTCATTGGCAATTTGATGTGCGGGTGATATTGTGTAGTTCGTGTCGTATTTCCCCAACAGAGCGTTGTGTTTGAGCGTTGTGTTTTGTGCCTTGTCTTATGATAACTCGTAGCCAAGCTATGTCGACCAGAGAAGTGAGAGTTCAACCTGATCATGTTGACAGTCACGTGGGTGGCGATGTGAGCGACGCAAGCAGCCTTGACCCGGTCACTCAACCTGAGATGTTAGGAAGCGATTCCATCATGACTAAATGCATGCGTTCGCCCTTCTGGACCGGGCTGACTCCGGTTCAACAACTTGACATGTATAACAGGGAGAATGACAGGGCAGAGGCAGAGCGTGCTGCGGCAGCAGAGGGAGAGCGGGCAGCAGCAGAGGGAGAGCGTGCAGCAGCAGAGAGAGCGCATGCGGCAGCAGAGACAGCAGCAGAGAGAGAGCGTGAGAGAGAGAGAGAGAGAGCGTGCTGCGGCAGCAGAGAGAGAGCATGCGGCAGCAGAGAGAGAGCGTGAGAGAGAGAGAGAGCGTGCGGCAGCAGCAGAGGCAGCAGCAGAAGCTGAACACGTCAGAGAGCATGAGTTGCGAATGTTGACTGAACGACCGCGGGCAGAGGGGTCTGCTGCAAGAGTCCCGGAAACTGTTCATGTTCGTTTGCCGGACTGGACGGGAGACACGAAGCCAGAAGCGTATCTGGAGATGGCGGAGAAGTTGTTGGCTGCCGGTGGCATTGATGAGAGCTTGTGGGTCGGCCATCTTGTGAGCCATCTATCTGAGAAGGCGAGGGAGGTATATGCGAGGATGGCAACCGAGGACGCAAACAAATACAGGGCATTGAAGGCCGAGATTTTGAACGCCTATGCGGTGTCCGCATGTATTTATAGGAGAATTTTTTTCAGCTGGACTCGTGAGTCCAGTCAAACCTATGAGGAACATTCGCGGGTCTTGTTGGAACAGCTGCAGAGATGGTTCAAGGGGAGCAAGGTTGAGTTACCTCAAGCGGTTGCGGAACTCCTGGTGCGTTACCGTATCGATCAACAGCTTCCGCCTGACTTAGCATTGTTTCTTGTCGACAAAGACACTGTTTCCTTGGCAGACTGCGTCAACCTTATTGATAAACATGTTTTGGCGTGCAAAATGCTGCAAGTCACGCAGTCGCGTCGTAAGACGGAGGAGTCTGCGATCAAGACCGCCCCCCGTCTGCCCGGCGGCTGGATCGAGGGGAGGGGTTCTCCGATGCCCTCCACTGGTGGCGGTCGCGAGCCGCAGACCAGGGCAGGGCCCTGGTGCGATTTCTGCAAACGCGTGGGGCACGGTGAAAACCGCTGCTTCTCTAATCCCGCTAGTCCGGCCTACCGAGGCAACCCTCCTGTTAAGTCGGAGGGAGATCAGTGGAGCTCATCCGCCGGGCCCTCGCACACGACGGTGGCATCGGTGACCGAGGTCACTGCCACCGAGGCTAATTCCATTCATCCACTGTACCAGGATTATTCAGGGACAGCCTTAGTGGGTGGCCCTGATTCGATGCTGAAGTTTGAGGCCCAATACCTTCGGGATACTGGGGCGACACGGTGTGTTCTCCGGGCGGGGGTAGTTCCGGCCTCTCAGATGCGTTATACCGGCGAGTATACCCTCCTTCGGGGCATTGACCGGGTTCTTGGCCGGTATCCCCTTGCCCTCCTCGAGGTCCGGAGTGACATTTTTAAGGGTCCAGTGACCTGTGTGGTGGTACCCTACTACCCGATACCCGGGGTCTCCTTGCTGATTGGCAATGATGCCATGGCCAGGGAGGAGTCATTGACTCTGACCTGTGGGGGGGTCACTAGATCCCAGAGTAAACAGGCGGAGAGAGTGGCGGAGTCAGACATATCTTCACTCTGGCCCGAGGAGCCTAGCGCCTCGACTCCAGTTCCCGACGGTGACGTTGCGTCAGCTGAAGTCCACCCGAGCCTCCCGTCAAGCCACCCTCAGGTGCCGTGCTCCTCAGGGACCGCTCCCGCCATGTCGCGATTCAGCAGGAACGCTAATGCTAAGGTATATGTGGGAAACCTGGGCAATGGAGCAGCGAAAGCCGAGCTAGGGAGGGTCTTCGAACATTACGGACCACTCCGCAACGTATGGGTTGCTCGAAACCCACCTGGATTTGCAGTTGTTGAGTTTGAAGAGCCACGAGATGCTGAAGATTCGGTCAGAGCCCTTGATGGAAGGTTAATTTGCGGATCGCGTGTGTGCGTCGAGATGTCGAATGGCATGTCGCGGCGGCCTCGTTTCAGACGCCCTTTGGTCCGCAGGCCTTTCGACCCGAACGATCGATGTTACCAGTGCGGTGAAAGGGGTCATTACGCATATGACTGTTGTTCTCGACACCGGAGGAGTACCAGCCGCTCTAGGTCTCGGCCCGTTTCCTTCCTGTCAACGCTTCCCCCAACTTGAGTTTGGCCCCCTTGCCTCTCTATTGTGCTTTGTGTGAAGTGTAACTCTTGTAGGGTAGATATTAATGTGGTGTAGGGTGTTAAAATTTGTGTGTGAAAAAAAAAAAAAAAAACCAAACTGGTTCATTGTTAACCTGTTAATGCCTGTTAATTGCCTGTGCGTTAATAATTGCGTTATTGTTGCGCTATTGCGTTGCGTTGTATTGTTGCGTTGTTGCGTTATTGTTGTTAATAAGTGTTAATAATTGTTAATTGCGTTAATTGCCTGTTAGCGATTACCGCCATCATCTTGCCATGTGATTTGCACCTACTACAAATACTGGTTTTAAAAACGCCGTCTATTCGACGGGGTTTTTACGTAGGGGGGGAGGACTGTGAGAAACCACCGGTGAAACCACCTGTTCTCACCCAGATTTGGTGCCCCGCCCACCGCGTGACGTGGCCTCCTTGGAGCCTCACGCGATCGGGAGGCGATTCGACACGTGATTGGTGGAGAGTCGAGAGAGCGCGGTCGCCATCTTATGCAACGGACGCGGCTCGAAGGCTCCGAGTGGGAAATCTCAAAAGGGCTTTCCTTGAATCCTCACGACAGCCGAGTTGGGCTGGTCGATTACAGTTCGGTATTTTACGAGCGAGTAACTCCGGAAGAGAACGAGTGATTCCCGGATCTCGTAGATTGGAACCGCGAGTGATTGCCTGCTTCGTGTTGGAGCTGCTGGCCGACCGTTCCTGCCGGCCTTGTGCGGTGAATTCCATCCTGTTACCCTCCGAGTCCCGGAGATCGTCGATTGGAGCCGCGAGTGATCTTACCTGCGTCCTGTTTGGAGCGTCTGTTGCCGACAGTTCCTGCAGGCTTTGTGCAGTTTATTCCATTTTGTTACCTTTCATGGTTTTGTGATCGAGCCAATAAAGCATCGTGCCTTACCCCTAGAAGGCCGATTAAAACACAACGGTGTTTATTGAGTTCTCTCTGTCCACTCCGTGGACTACTTGAAGCCCGGACATTAACGTCCGTATTCCGTGCTGGGAAACATTTCACAGGCGGGATCGCGACAAAATATATATATATATATATATATATATATATATATATATATATATATATATATATATATATATATATATATATATATATATATATACGTATATATATATATATATATATATATATGTATATATATATACGTATATATATATATATGTATATATATATACGTATATATATATATATATATATATATATGTATATATATATACGTATATATATATATATATATATATATATATGTATATATATATATATATATATATATATATATATATATATATATATATATATATATATATATACATACATCTATACATCTATACATCTATCTATAATTCCAGTAATCTCTGTCTGTACGTTTGTACGTTTGTACGTCTGTACGTCTGTTTGTCTGTGACCGCTGTTTCTCGACAACCACGGGTCCGATATACTTTTAACTTGCCAGGTATATTGCTGGGGACCCGAGGATGTGCCTTTTCAAGGTTTCATATTAATCGGACAATTACTTACCGAGCTATGTCCAAAAAACGATTCAACCAATCAGAGAGCAGCGAACGATCGCGTGTGCCGAACGTGGAGGACACACTCTGCCTCGGATGGCACATTTGAGAGCGTATTCATTTATTTCACGTTTGCAAACTATGTTGGCGTTAAACTATGTTTTAAAACTAATAAAACCGAATTTGCGATTCATTCGCTTTCCTGCGCGTTTGTGCACGCGATGGCGATTTCTTTACCAAACTCCGGAAGCCGTTCGCTTTGGACCAAACCATTTCATGTAAATAGAGGGGGGGGATTGTCACCGTACTCGCAAGCCGTTCGCTTTGGACCAAACCATTTCATGTAAATAGAGGGGGGGGATATAATTTTAGATATAGATATAGTACGGGCAATGCCCTAGTCTATCTATAATTCCATTAATCTCTGTGTGTATGTATGTGTGTATGTGTGTGTGTATGTTTGTCTGTGACCGCTGTTTCTCGACAACTACCGGTCCGATATACTTGAAACTTGCCAGGTATATTGCTGGGGACCCGAGGATGTGCCTTTTCAAGGTTTGAAATTAATCGGACAAGTACTTACCGAGCTATGGCGATTTAGCCGTTCGCCGTTCGCTTTGGCGTTGCGAATGGACCAAACCATTGCATGTAAATAGAGGGGGGGGTTCTGTGGTCGTTGCGAATGGACCAAACCATTCATGTAAATAGAGGGGGGGGGGGGTTCTGTGGTCGTTACTGCCACGTGGTTTCAAAGTTTTTTTTTGTTGTTGTTGTTTGCACGCATGTTTTTTTGCACCCACGTACGGGCACGCCCTAGGATGTTTACACACACACACACACACCCCTACACAAAATTTTTTTTTTTTTTTTTTTTGGCAAGGAACGGGCACCCACGTACGGGCACGTCCTAGCTTATATATAGTACGGGCATGCCCTAGTCTATCTATAATTCCAGTAATCTCTGTGTGTTTGTTTGTTTGTCTGTGACCGCTGTTTCTCGACAACCACGGGTCCGATATACTTTAAACTTGCCAGGTATATTGCTGGGGACCCGAGGATGTGCCTTTTCAAGGTTTCATATTAATCGGACAATTACTTACCGAGCTATGTCCAAAAAACGATTCAACCAATCAGAGAGCAGCGAGCTATCGCGTGTGCCGAACGTGGCGAACACACTCTACCTCGGATGGCACATTTGAGAGCGTATTCATTTATTTCCCGTCGGCAAACTATGTTGGCGCTATGTTGGCGTTAAACGATGTTTTAAAACTAATTAAAACCCCGGGGGGATTGTCACTGTACTCGCAAGCCGTTCGCCGTTCGCTTTGGCGTTGCGAATGGACCAAAACATTTCATGGACCAAACCATTTCATGTAAAGCGTTCGCCGTTCGCTTTGGCGTTGCGAATGGACCAAAACATTTCATGAACCAAACCATTTCATGTAAATAGAGGGGGGGATATAATTTTAGATATAGATATAGTACGGGCATGCCCTAGTATATATAAAGCAGTAAAGTATGTTTATTTGTCCTCTTATAACTCGAGAACTACTCATCGCAGAGCAAAACCAAAGGCATATTCGGAATCAGTACGTCTCAGAGCAACTACAGCACACCTTAAAATTTAAAAAAAACTTCGCGTTTTAAAATTATGACGTCATCAGCGTATTTCGGAACGTTAATTTTTCAACTTTATATTCGGAATCAGTGCTAGGTGTCCATTTTGAACTATAAAAGACCTTCAATCCCTTAAGTGACTGTTTTTCGAATAAAGGTAACAGATTGGTAAAAGAAATGATAATTTAATAAAGCGAATTTAATAATAATTTAATAAAGCGTCGATCGATGCCTCTTTTTACTTATACACCGCCCACAAAGTTATAACCGGAACTGACGGATGTTTAATCTTTGAATGAGTACGGAGGAGGATATGTGTCTGTATTTAAGTGAAGAATTGGACATTATGACTTAATAGATCGATTAACAAAAAAATCGATTGGTGCAGGCTCACGCCTTTTGAAGTGAACTGATCGTACTTGAAGTTTAAATGCATTTGAAACGTATGGCAAAGGAAGTCCGGCGTCCCAGAGCCGTTTACTTCTTCACTCGCACAGATAGGGCACGAAAAGAGAGTGTGGTGTCCTGACTACTGTTTATCGGAAGCAATTTTTTTGGTACTTTCCATCGATTAATTTCGTTCAACTTCATATTCGGAATCAGTACGGCCCAGAGAAACTTCGTAACGTTAATTTTTCAACTTCATCCGATTGACATGGGACCAACGGCATGTGACAGAGAGTGAAACATACATGCTACATTTATTTGACGACAATGACTTCCGACTTCCGGGTTCGGAATGCGGGACCAATGCCATTTGACAGGGAATAAAAAAAAAATGCGACATTCAATTGACGACAATGACTTCCGACTCCCGGTGGGAGAGGGAGGTGATGGGAGAGGGAGGTGGTGGGAGAGAGGGAGGTGGTGGGAGAGAGAGGTGGTGGGAGAGAGAGGTGGTGGGAGAGAGAGGTGGTGGGAGAGAGAGGTGGTGGGAGAGGGAGGTGGTGGGAGAGGGAGGTGGTGGGAGAGGAATATTTGTGGGACAGAGCACAGAGAGAGCTGGGGGAGCAAGGCCGGAGAGGAGTCGGTAGAAGACGGAAAGACCACCAAGCTGCCTGCGGTGAGTGAGTGAGAGGCCCTTGGAGGTAGCTTCATCACGGGAGATTCCAATGATTCTGAACGCTTTGGTTTCAACAGCGTGAAGACGAGCTAGGTGTGAGGCAGGAGCACCAGCCCAGAGGGGAGAGCAGCATTCCATTGAGCTGCGGATGAAAGCCTTGTATGTGGTAAGGAGCTCAGGTGTGCCAAGGAAGGACTTCGCACGACGGAGGATGCCCATTCGGGGACTGGCTTTGGAGGCCAGATTTGAAATGTGGTTTTCCCAGGAAATATCATGGCAGATAGTGAGACCCAAAACCTTGAGTGACAGAACATCTTGGAGAGGATTGTTGAGAAAGTCGATTGGAGGGTTGTCCAGACGGTCTTTTCGGAGAGGCAAAGTGAGAGTGTGAGATTTGTCAATATTGAAGGACATGTTCCACTTGTTTGACCAGTCTGTGGTTTTGTCCAGGTCTTCATAGAGCGAGGAGGCTGCAGACTGCCGATCTGAGGGATGAGGAATGGAGTGGCAGATAGTGGAGTCATCAGCAAAGAGATAGAGAGGATTTTCCAGAGAGTCGGAAAGATCATTGATGAAAACCAGAAAAATCACAGGGCGCAGAACACTACCTTGGAACCGCGCAGGAACTCGAGCCAGAACAGGAAGGGGCGATGAGAGAAATCCATTCAGGGCCACACATTTACTACCACCAGAGAGGAAGTTCGCAAGCCAAGCGTGGAGATTTCCATTGATTTCCATAGGAGGAGAGTTTGGTGAGCAGAGTTGTTCGGGTCAAAAGTTTTTGAGGTTCAAAAGTCAAAGGTCATCTGGAGGTCAAATTTCCTAAGTTGCCATTTTTTTCTCTGATTGACTTGAAAATTAAACAGCATTTATATGATGAGTCACTAAATTGGGCAACCAACTTTTTTGAGGTCAAAAGATCAAAGGTCATCTCAAGGTCGAACTTCTAAAATCATCAATTTTAATGTGAAAAATCGTCACTTTTCATCCGATTGACTTGAAAATTAAACAGCAATTGTATCATTCCTCATTGAATTGGCACACCAAATATTTTAAGGTCAAAGGTCAACTCAAGATCAAATTTATAAAATCATTAATATTTATCTGAAAAATCTTCAATTTCAATGTGATTGACTTGAAAATTTAACAGCATTTGC